>NC_134462.1:114225748-114537311 GCF_047948215.1 Lycorma delicatula
ATTTACAGGTACCAAACAGCAGAGTGATAATTTAAGAACATAAGAAAGAAGCCATAATAAAAAAGGGAGTCCGACAAGGATGTTCCTTATCTCCGCTACATTTTAATCTTTATGTAGAACTAGCAGTTAATGATGTTAAAGAACAATTTAGATCTGGAGTAACAGTAAAAGATAAAAAGATAAGATGCTACGATTTGCTGATGATATAGTAATTCTAGCTGAGAGTAAAAAAGATTTAGAAGAAACAATTAAGTGCGTAGATGAATTCCTACGCAAGAACTACCGCATGAAAATAAACAAGAACAAAACGAAAGTAATGAAATGTAGTACAAATAATGTAGATGGACCACTGAATATAAAAAATAGAAAGATAAAAGATTACGGAGGTAGAAGAATTTTTTTATTTGGGAAGTAGAATTATTAAAGATGGACGAAACAGGAGCGATATAAAATGCCGAAGAGCACAGGCAAAACGAGCCTTCAGTCAGAAATATTATTTGTTTACATCAAAAATTAATTTAAAGGTCAGGAAATCATTTTATAAAGTATATGTTTGGAGCGTAGCTTTATATGGAAATGAAACTTAGACGATTAACGTACCTGAGAAGAAAAAATTAGAAGCTTTTGAAATGTGGTGCTATAAGAGAATGTTAAAAATCAGATTGGGGGATAAAGAGACAAATGAAGAGGTGTTGCGGCAAATTGATGAAGAACCAATTATATGGAAAAATATTGTCAAAAGAAGAGACAGACTTATAGACCACATATTAAGGCATCCTGGAATAGTTAATTTAACATTGAAGGGACAGGTAGAAGGAATGCAATTATGCAGGCAGGCAACGTTTGGAATATATAAAACACATTAATAGAGATGTAGACTGTATATTTGTAGGATGTAGGGATCATTTCAATATACCCCCGAAATGATACGACTGGCACTAGATAGGGAATCTTGGAGAGCTGCATCAAACCAGTCAAATGACTGAAAACAAAAAAAATATATATACATACGTATAGGAAATCAATGACCTTTTCCAATCTTCGTTTTCAAATATTACTAAAGTTTATAAAGTTTCCTAATTAACTTTTTCTAACTAATTGACAAGTTTTATTCTATAGATAATTAAACAACAATATTCTAATGGAGATATGAAGTTGATTGTAGTATAAATTAAAAAAAAAGTAAAAAAGTAGTAATAAAAGAAAGGTGAGTTAGCTGGCAATATGTCGCTGAACTTCTCGGCATTTGATAAAGTTTAAAATTTATTTTTCCCTCCACGGTAATGTACAAAGGTATTATTACCTTTATAGGCTAAACAAAACTTAGCATTGTTAAAGGTTCGCTATATTGAAATATTATAAAACAATATATTTTTTCATAAAAAACTAAACAGATTTATTAAAAATCTAACCTCAATCAATTAAAAAAAAATCATTTTTATCTATTTCCTAAAATTAGCTCGTTACGACATCAAATTTTATAACTGTTAAAATTTCTCGGGTAAAAGTTAAATTTTGGACAAGCAACATAAAACCGAAACGCTACAGGGTAAACAAAGTTGTAACATGTAACATTTTATTATTGAAATTTAAGCGTAAATTAAATTCTGTATTTATATTAGCGAAAGTTTATATATTTAAAAATGTTTATCAAAAGGAGCGCTGTGCGCATCAATGCACTTTTGTGTTTTAGACATCAGATTGAGTTATTTGACGCAAAACGTTTTATTCCATTCTGTCGAATTCTTGTTGAATGTGTCTTCAGTTCATCTACACTGTGATTCATAAACTCTTATCACTTGAATTGCCCGAAACAAAATATCGCAAATAGAAAAACTAGGGGAACGAGAAGGCCACCGCCCTTTACTGATGATTCGTTTTTCTGTAAAACTCGCACGAACGCGTGCTAGTTAATCTTTGATGATTTATGTGTTGCTCCGACTTATTGAAAGAAATCGCACACTTATCACAATTTGATAAATTAGCGTAAAATTCTTCGTTAACTGTAGTGAACACTTCAGTATTGACAATCTGTTCAAAATATAGTGGCCCCACTATACTATTTCCGAAACGGCACACCTTACATCGATTTTCTCATCGTGAAGTGGTCGCTCAAACGTCTGGTGAGAATTTTTACTCATCCGATACCCAGTGTTGTGCGAATTAACATTCTCAGGTAAATTAAACCGCGCCTCGTCTGACATGAAATACAGGATCGGGTTTATCTGTCCATCGACAATGTTTTTGAGGAGCCGGTCGCATTAATTTAGATGTTTCGGTCTGTCCGTTCTTTTTTAGTAGTTACTCGATATGGTTTGAAATTTACGTCTTACAGCAAGATGTGTATTTTACGCCATTTTATTGTGACAGCTTACGTTTAGATTTTTTCGGACCGGCAGAAAGATTTTTTTGATCAGTACTATGGTTTCTACAGTTGTTGCCGAAGATTGTCTATTTTAATTTGCGCTTAAAACCGACCCGGTTGAACGACATTATTTAACCAAATCGTATGTACTACTTTTTTGCTTGGATATTGGCATTTGAAATTTTTTCGCGAATATTTTATGCGTTTCTTGAAAGGATCCAGAACGCATACAAGCTTCCATTATAGCAATCCTTTCTTATATCAAAAAAGACATTTTAAAAAATACAACTGCAATATGAACCGTACTGCATGAAGCATGACAACAGATGAGTGAAACTAAGTAGTAGCAGTAGCGTTAAAATTGACCTTGAATAGCTGCAGTTTGAACCGACTCGATTCGAGTTTAAGTTCCTCACCCTGTAGAAACTACGGAATATAATTTTTTTTTTTTCAAAACCTCGAGAAATGCCAAAATCTAGTAAGGGGTTCACATTTTTATTTATATCAATATGCCCCTTGTTTATAAATTACAATCTCCGTTAAGATTAAATGTAAAACAATGTATAATCACACAAAACAATTTGTACTTTGATCATAAAAAAAAAATTAAAAATACTACTACAGATTTTTGTAAAAACGGAATTCATGATGAACATCAACTCAGGCCGAAAAAACTAACGGCAAATGAGAAAATTTACAAAAGCGAAAATCAAAATAGAAGAGATAATTTAAGTCAACATCTTTGAAAACGAAGCCGTCAGATGAAGAATCAATAAAATGGTACTAGCCTATTCTTTAACTAAGAAGAAATTAATATACTACAATAACTACAATAAGAAATTAATATCAATAAACACTTAACTAGATAACTTGTAGAATTTATCAAAGACAATAAAATACAGAAGAAGATACTATGATGAACTCTATATGAACATACAGAAAATATCGGATGTAATTAAAGAAAAGTCGCCTTCTACGGTCAACTATAAAGACGGGTAGTACTAATACGACACCATTTACACATTTAAAAATCTAATAAACCAATATAAATGGATCAGAGAAACTGAAAAAGACATGAAAAAACTGAAAGTAGTACAAAAAAACATGAGAAACCGTTCCACCGAGAAATAAATTGCAAAACATCACAGGTTTCCAAGAAAAATAAAAACAATGGAAAAAGCATATACGGATATAAGAAAGAAAGAGAAGCCATCCGGAAATCATGAAAATGAAATTAAATATTGAATTAGTTGAAAAAACATATAGAAAATAAATTAATTTTAAAATTACATTCGAATCAGTTTGGTATTATAGTATTATCGTGAATCCGCCTAAGATATATTTTCAAAGTAGGTTAAAAGGGAATGAGGAATTTTTTTAACACGTAAAAACTGAATTTTTTTAGCACGTAAAACTGACAAAATAAGCATTGTAAATTTTATTTTCTAACCTATAAGAACGTTTCGTTCCCTTATATGAAACAATAAACAGTCAAAACCAGAATTAAATTTTTTACAACGATCGATTTGTATTCATAATATATACAATATATCATTCTGTGTTACGGCAATTATGACGATCGTATTTCGCAATAATATATTATATTAATACCATTAAGTAATTTAGGTTGAAACCGGAGTAAATTGATAAATGGTGCAAGCTGAGAGTAATAGAGGTTGTCTGGAAATTACAAGGCGCTAATCTGGGACGAGGTATAATGCCGACTGTGTCAAATTGCATAATCCGAGAACAAAGCCAAACCAGCAGCAGCCGAACGCTCCGCCGTATATCTCCCTTTACCCATCCCCATGTTATACCCTTAAAAGGATAGACAGGATCGGCGAGGGAGTAAGGGATAGTAAAGAGTATTCAACACCTTTTCGTAATAACGTTTCCGCGGCTGAATTTCCCTTTAAATTTCTATAATAGCGTGCAGTTTTAGTCACCGAGATGACGTTATAATTTCACTTAGTAATACTATTAGACAGCTGCATTAAGTACGGTTGTATATTTCAGCAGTGTACGTACATACGTGCGTGCATTAATACGACGGGCACACGTGCCCGGTTTCAAATCATTCGGTAAATAATATAGCCTGAGTGCAGCAGTCGGTCAGATTTGCATTTGAATAGGTCGGTCGCCTGAGGTATTACAACCCCCGGTGCAACAATGTCGCATTAGTCATTCAGATGGAACGAATCTGTCACGGCCAGCAGCCGGTGGGGGCGCTACAGAATCCGTACAGTAACGGGAGCGAAGAGAGAATAGTCAAACAAAGATGGAATGAGATATGCGAGGGAGACGAAATAGCATTCGCGTTCCAAGTGTCGAGCCCCCAAAACCTCCCTTCAAACTACCCCCTAAATTATTACTCATGTTACTATTAATTACAGCTGCGATGATTCCACCTCATCCCCCTCCAGACCGACTCCCCCGCCGCTTTTATATGACTGCCTTTCTTTTTGAATGTTTGACTGTCAGTACGGTACCCATTATTACTGCTTGCTATTTCCACGTAATTAATATTAAAGCGACAATTACAAATGACGGCTGTTATTTTGTATTATGTAATATTCTGAATGTTATAAATAATTCCGTACGTCTAATAAATAAACTTCGCGGATCTTACAGTAGGTAATAATGAATCATTCCTAACAGAGAGGTACGCAACTTTAACAACGGTAAATAATTTCTGTCTTATTACAGTTATTAATTTTTTTCTAAATTTACAAGATTTATTAAATCCTCCGGTTTAATTCTATCAGAGTAATTTTAATAGTTGGGAAGAAGATTCAGAAAAAATTTATTCAGCATCCTTTAAATGAATTAACTAACTCAAACATAAAATATATTATTAAGTCGAAATCGTAATAAGTATTCTAACATTTTGTCCTGTTTCTGTATTTGAGTAAAACAATAATAATAATAATTTTTGATAGACTGTTTACATTTTTTGACAGAAAAATCTTACAAATTGTTAATTTTATTGGATAAAAGTTATTTATGATAAAATATTATATTAGACCTTTCTTATATTTTACGTAGTTGCCATCTAAATCACTGTTAAATTTTAATATAAGCTATTCTTTAATTTATTATCCTTTTTATGTCTCTCACGATAATTAATTCTTACCCAGCTAAATATTTTCTGAATTTTTAGAAGCTTAACAACTTGCCTCCAAAGAACGGTAGGAAAAAAACAGGAATGATTCTTGATTTTAACCCCTTGATTTAAATTTTTAAGCTAAATTGACTTTAAGTCTTTTGAAAGATGCAAAACATTTTAGGTAGATTTCATGAGAAAGTTACCTATTGTAATAGGTACCATGATTCGACTTCCGGAAAATTTCGACATATCTTCGTGTTTCACATCCCCCAGACCCCAAAACTACCGTCAGTTTAAAAATTTATATATATATATATATTTCAATTTCTTGAAGATACGATTCTCTTTTTTGAGAATTCTCGGGGTCTGTTAACGTACTCACTTTGAAGCGTTTCCAAATGTTAAGTTTATTAAGTTTCTTGCTGTTTGCTGCCAAAAATTTTATGCAAATAACACATAAGGATCTTTATTCTTCTTTTACTTCAATACTGGTAAACCCAAAATTTAAGTATTCTTGAGAATATATTCTTGATCTTATTTTCGGGACCGTGCTCGTCTGTGTATCGACTAATGCTCGCTTACGCCCTCTTAAAAATGTATCCATGATTCTCCATAAATCTACCGCCATGAATATTTAATACCGTGAATTGCGAGAAACACACAAATTACAACATACACATTCACGATAGATTCGATAGAAGGATCTACTCGACTGATACTGAGACACGAATTGAATGAGGTGCAGCATTTATACCCGTTGAAGCAGACGGTCGTGCAGACGTTTCGGAATGTTCGAGACAAATCGGAACTTCTCGCGAAGAATGTCCGATATAGTGGACGTAATTCAGACAGCAATAGAGAGCCAACGATTCTGGTTTTGTCAATGCAGCGGCGTGGTGTTGCCAAATATCAATAAATTTACTTATTGTTGGTAATTTGTAAGGTTTTTAATCAAGGTCGTAGTGTAGCTTTAACGCAAAATAGTTATTATTATTGTATACATGTTTAATATACGAGAGGGTGGGCGCGATTAAAAAAACGATTAAAAATTGGATCGCAAATACTCAAAGGTTGAGAAACGTTACCATAGCTATTGATGCCTGTTCTTTCATAATAAAAAAATTAATAAACAATAAAGGTTTTTTTTCGCTACTGCATTTATTTAGCGTTTTATTGACTTTACGGCTTTATTAAATGTGACAATAATTGTTTATAATATATTTATTAGATAAAAACCCAATAAAATAAATGTGTGGATTTTATTTTTTAACAAATATTATCTACCTAAACGATAAAAAAAAGAAAAACGTTATCCTAGTTTAACGTGTTTTAAGTACTTAACGTTTATGTCAACCGTATATGAAAAGCTATATAAGCTAATATATTGCATTTAAAATTCATTAAATTTATAAGCCTAAAATTTATAATATTTGTGTATATTATCTGATAAATACGTACTTCAAATGCAGATTTAGACATCTATACGTCAGTAATTTGAGAATATAAGTACCATAACTTAATATAGTCAATTTGACAATATAAAAATTTGCACAAACTGGCAAACGAAGTTTTCTTGAAATGGATTATATATATTTTTTATAATTAATTTGATTTTATTGTACGAATTGTATTAATTTTAAAATAACTATTCATAACAATCATTTATCAGAAAAAATCAATTTTTTTATTTTTAAAATTTTCCAATCGAAATAAATATTATCTGAAAAATACCGAATCACAGGTAAGTTTATAAACGTCCAAATTGGGCTAGGTTAATGATAAAGATTGTCTGTTATTTAGCTAATAGTTCGCAGGCTCTGAAGTTGAAATAAAGAAGTTCTTTGACCGAGTTCAGGAAAAAAGTGAGACACTAGGACTGAAATTAAACATCGGAAAAACAAAACTTATGATCATAGATAGAGCCAACGATCACCCAATCAGTGATGCGCTGTGCCATTTCGAAAAGGTGGACCGTTTCATGTATTTGGGAATCACAGTAGCTGAAGATTGGGGCTCGTCAACCGGAATACCAGGAAGAATTATCTTGGTAAAAGAGATGCTTACGAAGTTCACAGCTATTCAGAAGGATAGAACAATCACGAGAAATACAAAGCTGAGACTGCTTCAGGTACTAGTCTTCCCAGTAGTTACATACGGCATTGAGAAGGTGGGAGACCGGAGGATTCGAAATGTGTGGGCCTACAGAAGAATGCTCCACGTCGCATTATAAACGAGCTGCGTATACAGAGGAGGTTGTCGGCAATATGCTTCCAGCACATCATCCGCTTTTTCGGGCTTATAGTCCATAGGCCCGGCGAAAATTTTTAAAAGCTAGTCATATAGAGAATAAGCAACAGATCAGGCGGAAGACCGCCGAAAAGATAGCTGGACCAAACTGAAGAAATGACTGGAGAAACGTTGGGCACATTGATTCGAATTTGCAGGATACCGTGAGCTACGGTGGGATATTGTCAGCGCAATTTGAATCGGGTCACCAGCTCTCAGATATGAGAGGAAGATCACTGATGAACTAATAGGGAATATTAGAAAAACTTCTTTTTTTTTTTTTTGTAAATTCTCCACGCGAGTAAAGTCAAGTTAGATTAAAAATAGGTCAAAAAAGCGAAAATTTTTCTACACACTTTTTAAATCTTTTAAAAGAAAAATTTCAGTGGAAATGCATCACTTTAGGTGAGTAAAATAAACCATCCTGGTTTAATTTTATAGGCACTATAAAATGAGATATTAAACTTCATTCGTATACTTGTTTTTATATAAAAGAAAACAAAACTATTGTCACATTATTACTTATATCTAATTATATATATTTTATTTTATTTTTTTATTATTATTTGTAACGGAAATTATGTATAATACATTCTGCGGTTGAATTAAACATTTTTATTATTTTTTTTTTAGTGAATTTCAAAGTGTAAGTTATAGTCTAATCATAAATTTAAAAAAAAAACTAGTTGTTTAGACAAGAAGTAAGCTTCTAAAAATCACATAATATTTAACAATCCTGTTTTATTATTTTAATTTATTTTTCCTTATGTTAAGTAATTTTCTCTACTTGTTCTTTACTTGTTTAAAGCAAATCTATGGTAAATTTACAAGAATAAATCTTTTAATAGGGTACTTTTTAAAACAGAACAGCTTTGAGTTTTCTCCATTTCCTTTTAATAATGGAACTCTATTCAAGAAAACAAACCCTGCTTTTTCTTTCTTCTCTGCTTTCTCCTGAAACTTTTCTTCGCATTCATGTTTTTTTTTACTTCTTTATTTTTTGTAAGACTCTATTCTTTTGTCCACTTTTAGAAACGTTTCCATTATTACCATTATTCTAAAGGTTCACAGTTTAAAATATACGCTATAAACTAAAATAAGAAACAACTAAGTAACAAAAAATAAAAGAAGAAGAAGAAATACTTGGCTTTAATTCGTAAATTGTTTTGGTAAACGCTCAAAATTCGTGTACAAAATAATTAATATAAAATCTAACGATGGCCATTTCGATTTAAAAAAAAAAATATTTTTTTTTTGCCGTCACGCGACTAAAGCTGCGTTTCGGGAAAGTCCTACAACGGTGGTTGTTTCTGATGCAAACCTTACGCACACATACACACGCAACTTAATTAAAAATATTTATCGCTTTAATCAAATATAATATTTTTTTGTTGGTTGTGATGGTAGTAGCGGCGATACTAAACTAATGTAATTTCACAACTTACATAGAACTAATTTCGCTTGTACGGTCGGCAGACTGATGTAGCTGCTAGTTGACTCGGAACCTCACTAGGTTCCGAGTCAACTAGGCGATCGACTTCGAGATCCAACCAGATCTACTTACTTTTTTATACTTTAAATATTATTCATTTATTTAATTCTTCGGCTCCCCTGTGATGTCACACCATAGAAGACGACTATAACAGCATTTTTTTAGAGTCGGAATGCGATTTTGAAAATTTTTTTTGCAAATAATTTTTTAACTGTTAACAAAGGGTGCCTAAGAAAATGTGACCTTAATCATGCGAAATCTCGAGATACTGAGAGTGACCTTGCTGTACAGCCTCACCTCCTTGACCTTTTAATTTGAAGATTTAATAGCATCAATACTTTTATATAGAAGTAGTCTGACCAAGTTCGGTCAAAATCGGACCAGCAGTTCTGCAGATATAAGGGGTTTTAGAGGCCAACACCGAACACATACGAATATTAACATCTGGAAAATTTCCACTGGTTTTTTGGGTTCCGGTGAAAACCGCATATGCCAAAATTGAACCGATAACAATACTTTCCCTTCTACAGCTATAGCGATATTTAGACGGGAAAGTAAAAACTATCTAAAGAAATACAGAGATGGCATGAACCGTAAACCATTCATACTTACGAAAACTATCATATTGGTATTGTGAACTCGTACTCTACTAGAAAAAAATTTATAGGGAAGTGGTGACAGTTAAAACAATTTTTATTAAAATTAAAATTCTAAGAATTCTGTTACCAATAGATGGAGGTCCTATCATCGAATACAACAGTTTCTGCATAATTAGTAATATAATTTTAGTAATAAATTTCTGTTTATTACGCAAATTTTTAAAACTCTCGTTTCCAATAAATCAATTTTTTCACTAGAATCCAAACGTTGTATAACAAAAGTAAAAACAATAATATAATAAAATAATAATTACAGAAAGACAATAAATATTAATAAACAATGTTTATGAAATAATTTCTGTAGTCAGTGTTTATATAGTAAAATAAAACTGTTGTCGTTTTAGGCAATCCCAATCAAAAGTGTAAAGTTAATTTAAAAACATCTAAACCACTGAAAATTCCTATTGAAATTGTCATCTCCAAAAAAATTATCAATGCTATTAAACAAGTTTATAGGGTATTAGAACAGATCACTTCCTTTTTTTTTGATTGATGAATTAATTTACCAAAGAAGCTTGTATGTGGAAATATAATGTTTGTAGGGTATGAAATATGACTTGCCTGATCGGGATTCGAACGAAAACTTCCGAATGAAAGGCCGAGACGCTACTACTACGCCACGATTACATGTAGGTAAGAAATGTTTTACGGACTCATGATTCTTCATGATTTGTCACTATTAATCCTTACAAAAAAAAAGAAAAATTGAATTTCATGTAACTTACTAAATTATTCATATTAGTACCATTATTTATTAGATTGTAATACTAGATCGTTGGTACCAGTGTTCTTTTGTGGTTGGGTTTCAATTAGCCACACAACTCAGGAATAGTTGAACTGAGACTGTACAAGACTACACTTTATCTACACTCATACATATCATCCTCATTCATCCTTTGAAGTATTATCTGAATGGTAATTACCGGAGGCTAAACAGGAAAAGAAAAGTACCATTATTTGTTAAAAAACGTCAGCTTTAAATGATATAAATAATGAGGTTTGTTTTTTTTCGGGGATTATGCTTCTAATTATGTACGCATATGTATGAATCAATGTAAATAATGACGTACTAAAAACAATAAGATATTTATAGTTATCTACGTTTATTATTTCGTTAAAACTAAATTAAATAACTAAAAAATAATTTATAATTTATCAATAAAACAGTTTTATTTGCTAATGATTTATTAATAGCTGCTACTTTTGAGCTGTTGTATAAATATTACGAAATATTATTTTTATATTATTTTTTTTGGTCATCATTGACCTAATTTTCTCTTTATTACTATTATTATTTTTTTTCTAAAATAACATCTTTTTAATAATTGCATATAATCGTAACATAAACCTTTGTTTGAAATCCTATTGACGGTTTCTAATTTAAATGAATTTATAGAAGTTATTATTCCGTCATTTACAGTAAATTTAACTTTTACAGTTATATTTTACTGAAAATATACATTTTATTTTTAGCGTAATTAAAAAAAAAAGAAAAGTTA
This sequence comes from Lycorma delicatula, assembly GCF_047948215.1. NCBI lineage: Eukaryota > Metazoa > Arthropoda > Insecta > Hemiptera > Fulgoridae > Lycorma > Lycorma delicatula. The sequence continues at coordinate 114,237,156 of NC_134462.1, forward strand.
TATATCTATTTCAGTTATTTTAAATAGGAAAGAATGGAATTTCTCTAACTATTTACGTATCATATTCTTCATTTAGATAACATATAAAAATACAGAAAAAGCTAAATTCTTCATCGTTTTGCAAGGTCAAAATTTATATAAATTTTTATGAAAGGTTTTCTTCGTGAAAAACTAGTTTTTCAATTTATTCAGAAGTTAAAAACCCTTAATATATATATATATTTATATATACAAATTTTAACCTTGTATCGTATTTAATAAATATTATTTAAATTCCTCCTTAAAATTTCGCTGTCAACGGACAAAACGGTTCAGTTATTTTAATATAACTCCATTATACTCAAATAAGGATTGTTTCTTCAAGTAAACTCTTCTGTTCAAGTAATGAACTCCTGGCATACTTTAGCTCAAGCAACTTCAATCTGACTGAAATACGTAATTCTAAACAACTAGTTTGATCGTAGAATACCATTTTCTTAATATTTTAAATACATTTCCTTTGTTTTAATATAATAAATAATAAAGAAACAAAAAAAATTTTTAACAAAAAAAATTAATTATATAATTTTTCTATTTGAGAATGTTTTCCTCTTCACAAGTTTATTTGCAATCGGTTCCGAGTAAGTAACCACAAGTAAATCGAATTATAAAAAGCAAATTATGAGAGGTTCAATAAACATTCTCAATAAAACGTGCATCTACATAAAAATATAAATTAAATACATACTAACATAAATTTCATTTATATATATATATATATAAACACTCTCGCACTGAATAAGATCATATAGGCACAATCATTTACAAAGATGTAATGAAAAACAAATAAACAAAATGTATAATATTATTAAGCAATAGATAAAAACAAATAGTACCTAAACAAGCTCATGGAGATAAATGGAAAGAGAGCACAGAAAGATTCTCATCACATATGCGGTATTGAACCAGCATGAGAGTCACTCAATTTTCCCCAAGTCCAGTTCATGAAAGCGTTTCAGTCGCCGGAGATCCTCGCTGTTCCTAGAAGATTAACCGCTAAAAAGTTCACATGATTATCAACCGCTGTCTATAATTTGAACCCAACCGTTAGACTTCTTCGCAAATGTAATATTATACTAGGAAATCGTGAATTCCTCGTTCCGTGCGAACTGCAATGCCTCTGCAAAGGATCTCGCAAACTTATTCTAGAATGTTGTAAAACTTCCATGTTACTCTTGCTCGTTTGAACTCCATAGTTGTGTGCTGTACTTCCAAATTGATTTTAGAATCATTTAGAGTATTAAAATTTTGAGAGCGAAAAATGTGAATTCCTGCCTAACAGCCAATAAAGCTACTTATACCACATGTTTTTCTCTGACGGTAGTACTTTTAAAGGAATTTTTCTTTAATTAATATTTTTGTATTAGGCATGTTTTTAAAATAAGCTACGCCAAGTGTGAAGCACGAGAAGTAACCCGATAGATATTTTATCGGAAAAAACAATTCTGCAGTTGAAATTTACAGGCAAATTTAAGACGTTTAAGGGAGGAATGTTATGAATGATATTTCAGTATGGCTGTGGTGGCTTTATTTCGAAAAGGGCAAACGAACGTTCATGATGAAGAACATAACGGCCGGCCGTCAGTTATAACGAACGATCTGATTGAAAAAGTTGACGCAAAAAAATTCTGGAAAATCGGCGCTTCACCGTGAAACAATTGTCTTTGATGTTTAACAATCTTTAATTTATGAAGTTTTAATTAAAAGATTGCATGGCATATAGGCGCACTTGTATAGCTATATATATTAACCTCATGAGTATCACAAGGAGAAACGTTTTGTAGCGCATGAATTTTTTCGAAGTTATGAAAAAGAAGGTGATACATTTTTTGATCATATAGTTATCAAAGATGAAACCTTTTATATTCGAATGTAGAGACAAACCAGCAGTCAATGCGGTGGAAGCATTCAACATCTCCTAGATCGAAGAAGTTCAAATAAGAAGTTGAGTTCTTATTTGAAGATTATAGCTACTGTTTTTTTTTTGTTTTTTTTTTTTTAAGACAAAAAGAATATTTGTGTATCGAGTAGTAATAATGGAAATACTGTGAATTTCGATACATATTGCAAAACATAAACAAATATTAGAAGAATTATAGAAAAAAACGACGTAGAGTGTTATTCGGTGGATTTTTTTTTGGATTGACAATGCCCGGTCACACATGGCAAACCAGATAATGAAGCGATTGGAAAAATTTCGTTGGAAAATCTTCAGTCATTTACTCTATACCTCCCAGTGATTATTTTCTTTTACTTGACCTTAAACAGCGACTTGCATCACAAAGATTTAACGATGATGACGAATTAAAAAATCTGATGTTGACACCACATGACTTACTTGTACCCACTAAATTACACATTTACACATTTATATACACATTTATTTTCTGCACTTCATTTGCACTTCATTTGAAACCGAGATATTTTCCAATTCTTTATTAAAGTAGACAGTTACACAATTGTATTGTGATGGAAACCACATTTCATCACATTTTTTGTGGTGTTCGTATCAACATTTTATATTAGTTTATATATTAATTTTCTTTCACGTCTCTCAAGTTGTTATGTGGTGTAAGTGAGAACGTGTCGGACCGTAACAGTGGATATATCGGTTCGAATCCGACTTTATTACGTATATATTTTTTTAACTTTTTTTTATTAATTTAAATATATTGATTTATAAGTAAAATTATTAACCTCTGTAAAATTTTTGTAATTAAAATGAAACTAATATGAAATTTTATTTCGGTAATAACTTCTGATTATTGTCATTTTTTAAATCTTTTTGTGGTTATTGTTGAATTATTATTTATTGTAATTTTTTTTTTACAATCGGAGATTAATAATTATTAATAAATCAATATATTTAAATAAAAAAAAGAGAGATGAAGTCTGATTTGAACCGATGTGCCTTCCCCTCGTAAAATCCAAATATTTCATTAATTAAAATTTTATTTGGCTACAACTCTGGAACCAATGAAAATAAGTACCGCTTAATGATATATCGTTGAAAAACTCTCAATGAGGGCTTATTACTGCAGTAAGAAAAAGTCTTTTTGGACAATTTTGGTCCAATCGATTGCAATCAAAAGGGGAAGCGCACTAGTAGATGTTACATCAATCCTAATTCCAAAATTTCAACATACTACGGCTATTCGTTTTTGAGTTATGCGAGATACATACGTACCTACAGACGTCACGCTGAAACTAGTCAAAATGGATTCAGCGATGTTCAAAATGGATATTTCCGTTGAAATCTGAAAACCGAAATTTTTTGCGATCAGAATACTTCCTTTACTTCATACAAGGAAGTAAAAATGTCATTAATGCGTGGTTTAAGTCATAGGTAGCGGAATTTCTTCCGCTGTCAGAGAAAAACTTGTCAATAAAAAATTTGTTGACTTTCAATCTCTGTGTAGAAAAGTAGTGAATAAATGTTGGTTTTTTATGCGTAAGTAATAAAACTTGTTCATATTTTCCAGTTTTGTTTTTATTTTGAAACGGACCTTACTTTAAAAACACGTCTTTACTTAATACGCAATTTTTTTAACTGTACCTATTTTGTAACACATCAGCGATTGTTAAATTTTAATAAACAATTGGAGTTTATTTAAAATTTGCACATATCCGTATTTTTTTAACAGAATTGAACAAATTTTTTTTTATCGTTTTACTGATGTTTAAACGGTTTGTAGTCTAACATGGAAGAAGGAATCAAAGACTTGATAAAAACAAATGAAATAAAATAATTCTAATCAGGTTAAAAGAATTCTGAATTAAAGATTTGAATCTAGAGATCTATTTTTCTTACAGTTCACTCCAATTGTATATTAGACGTCAAACTTTAAAAGACTTGAATGCATTTCAGTATAATTTTTATATGCTTATCAGTGATCAATTAAGATAGCCTTACCACAGTATTTTTTTTTTTTAAATATTGAAATATTTTAAGGTCTTATTTAATTTTTTATTCGTTCAAGATTGAATCTAGAACTAGTCGAAATGAACTCTAACATGAATCGAGTTATCATTAACCATAATACTAGGAATTGATTAATTAATTAGCACTGGCCAAGTCTATAATAAGTTAAGCCTGCCGCAATAAATTCTTTATCTTTCATTACAAAGAGTTATCTGATAACAGGCTCAGTTTTTCTTAGGAAAAATTTTCGCACATTTTACGTGAAATATCCAACTAAGCTTTGATTGTTACATACCCATTTAAAGTAATTAAATATAAAAGGAGATGTACCATTTTTTTAAAACCTGATTTATTGATTTAAACAAATCCTAAAAAAGAAAATTATTTGTAAGTGTTCTGAGATCAGAACTATTCTTGTTTCAATTATCACTGAAAATTAATAAGATGTTTGTTTATCTCCCTACTTTGAAAATTTAAGTTTCCATACGTAAACAAAAATAGAAATAAATATGATGTTTTAATAATAATAATAACAAAAACTTTTTTTTTTAAGAAAGCGTGTTCACAAACGAGCATACAAAAATATTCTTAAATCTTTATGTAGACTATGTATCTGTACATCCAGGATACGGTCAACAATATTAGATTGGAATAAAGCCAAGAAAACTAACGTTTGAATTATTTGTTTTCCTTTTTACAGAATATTTAGACTGTGATAACGATCGGCATGGATAATATTTTCCAAATAGAATTTTCAACCTTTCAACCCAGTAAAAGGAAATTCTTTTTTATATTAAACCACAATTCTTATAGACTATCAAATATATCTTATATCTTTTTTCGCTATTTTCATTCTGTTCTTTAAAAAATATATTTTTATTTTGTCATGTTAAACGATAGGATAACGTATGTTTCTATAATAATATAGTGTATTTGTACAATTGACAACAAAAATAAATCTATGTTTTGTATTTGTAAAGTATTAATTTGTTTTTTATTTACATTTATTATCCAATACATATAATTTTCTTTAATAATTTCACCTTGATCATTGATTTTTCTTTTTTTAATGCTACAAAAATAATAAGAATAAAAAATTTTGTTTAAGACTTTGATATTTTTTGAAAATTTACAACTTCTTGCCCCAAAAAATTAAATTGATAGAATTTAACAATTTAATTATAATATAGTTATATTATAATTAATATAATAATAATTAAAATTTTACAATAATTAAAATTAATTTTATTATTTTACATCTACGCATATATGTGTTCCTTTTATATGGAGATGAATATGATTCTTGCAGTTTGTATGTAGTATATAATCGACAATAATAATATTTTAGTAATAAGTATAATAGTAAATATTCAATCAAACAAACTGGTTCACTCAATGATACAAGCAACAGTTACAGGATAATATACAATGTAAAAAATTAACAAAATTAATTAGTTCATAAAAACAGCCCATGTACAAAGAAATTAATTAAGAGATTTATATTTTTACAAGTAGAACGTAAAAAGAAAATGTGTTAAACATTTTAACACTGTACGAAATTTATATACGCATTAAATTTGCAAAAAACAAAGTATAAACGTAAAAACACAACTTAGATCCAATATATTATTTGATATCATGAATCTTAAGGGATTTCCTAATCCTTTTTTATGGGAGTACCATTAATAAGAGGGCTACTAGTAATTCCATTTGTTATTAATTCCGAAAGGTGTCATGAAAGATAAAGTTCTAGTATTTTGAAAATAAATCGTTTTATTTGAACTAAGACGAAGAGTTGCTGCGTTTGATTATAAGAAGCGAATTTTTCTTGTTGAAGTTTATTATAAGAACATAGAAAAAATATCTATTTGAATACTGCTGTTTTATTCCTAAATCGGAACATTTATTTTATAATAGAATTCATACAACCAATTATGCCAAGAATTCTCCGTATCTTTTATTATGTGCGATTGTATAATAAGTTCGGTTCTTATTCTGATGCTAATTTTTTATCTTTTTTTAAAATCACTCACTCACTCTTACTTAGGAGGGAAATAAGTCATTAAAGTTGTAGTATTTGCTCAGGCAGATTCAAACTTTTATGACGGGTTCTCCATATAAATTCGCGTAGATAATAATCGCCCTGTTCATCCCGCATTCCCGATTGTTGCTATGTTTTACAGTATCTGAAATCGATTTTTTCCTTTCCAACGATTTTCAGAATCAACAAAAGTCTGTAAATTATTGATAGTGAGTTTTCGTACCGTATTCCAAGAATATTTCGTATGCCCTCCTTCATGTTCCCTCGTATGCCCTCATGGTTTCAGATATAATGTTTGCTCCGAGTAGAATGCTGCCTATGATCGCTTTTGTGTTTCCAGACATCGATCTGGTACAACATACGAGAAACACTAACTTATTTCTTTTCACCATCGAATACCAACTGAGAAGGATAAACTTAGCCTAGACAACCACAGTTCATCAACTTTTATTGTGCGTCCAGGTCCATCAATCCCGACTCGGTTAATAAGCAAGAAATAAACACACCGCAGGTAACTTTTCAATCTGTGATCGCGTTCCCATTCCCAAGCAGAATTCATCGGCATATAATTCGGGCGTGGCGTATTCTTAACACTAGTAATAAATATATAATGAAATCTTATCGAACGGTAACTTAAAATTCTACAGTCACATCTCCTTACGTAGACCGATTTCTTTCTCCGTATTTTTTATTGCATCGCCAATGATTGGACTGTGGGCTTAACGCCATAACCTTTTGATGAACATTAAGATACATTTTTTCCCGATGTAGAATTCGTCATTATTGAAATTACCATACTCCATTCTCATTCAAGGTAATTTTCTCGGTAAGTTCAAACAGGGTTATTATATTTCTACCGCACTTCTATAACAACTAAACGCGAATAAAGCAAAGTTATGTACCAGCTTTCTTGTTTAGTACTGCCTTTTTTTTTTAGCTTTTTTTTATCATTTGACGCGTTTCGGAATCACTCCATTGTCAAAACTTATTGTACTGGAATTTTTAAATACCTGTTAATTTTTATATAGTGTTTAGTCAGCGCCCCTCCCTATATTTGATGTCATGCTTTACCTGGCCTTCTTGCTTATTTTGAAGAATGCCAGATAAGGCATGACGTCAGATATAGGGAGGAGCATTGACTAAACGCTACATATACAAGTAGCTTAACAGGAATTTCAAAATACCAGTACGATAAGTTTTAACAATGGAATACATCCGAAACGCGTCAACAAGTGATAAAAGAACGAAGCTAAGAAAGGTAATCGGTAATAAACATAAAAACTGAAGTGACCTTCGCAGAAAAGATAATAGTGATTATTATCTTAACAACAACATTAATAATGTATCAGATTTTATAAAATAAATTAATTAAAGATAATTGCAATTCATACGAAGGATAACATTCCTGATAATAGAAGAGATTTTCTCGAATAAGAATGCAATCGCATAGCTACGATCATAAGAATGATTTGATATAGTTTATAAGTACGATTGCACGGGGAAATTTGAAAAAGTCTCCCGATTTATTTTTTCAAGATTCTAAGAGATTTAGAATGTCCGTAACGGTATCTCTTCAGTTATGTTTATTATTTAATATGCGTATATAAACAGGTTTGTTGCAATTTTTCCTTCTTGGATCGCTGAGGGAGATATTGCAGAGTTGTTAAATTTTTTTTGGTAGAATAATTTTCTGGATATTGTTCTAAATTTTGTTTAAGGCTTCTTTTACAATTTAATTTTAAAATACATGTATAGAGTTAGTTTTTATTTAATGAGATTTTATTTTTATTTTGAAGTTCTTTTGATGTTGTAATCAGACAATATATAAATTATAATTTACATATTGTAATTTTTATTGTCATTTTTAGTAACTGGATCTCATTTGATCTCATTAGAATTATTTATGAATAAAATATTTAATAATTTAAAAATTTCTCACATTTCATTGCTTTTCAAAGAATAGTTATACATAAATAATATTTTTTTACAAATATTTAGTGGTAGTAAAAATTTAAGAATACGAGGGGTCTATTAATAAAATAACCGAATTATTTTAATTACGCGCCAACGGAGATATTTAGTGACGTGCGGTTGGCAGTATTGTTTTCCAGATAACCTCCTCTATAACCACATGTTCTTGGATTGTTGATATATCGTTTAGTTTTCGTGTTATTTTTATTTGAGTGCAACGTGTTTAAGTGTTAGTAGCGATTTTTTTAGTGTGCGTTTTTCGGGAGTAACGATACAACGTATAAGTTTGCGTGAAATTCAGGAAAACTTTCACAAAAACTTTTTAAGTTTTGAAACAAGCTTACGGAGATGATGCTTTGGGTGTAGCAATGCTGCGAATGGATTCCACGATTTAAAAGTAGCCGTCAATCAGTTGAAGATGACCCTCGACCAAGAAGGCCTTCGACTTCAGCTGATGACACACACGTTCAGAAAATCAACGATCTGGTGCGTGCAAGTAGCCGATTAACTGTCAAAGAACTTGCAGAAAAGGTTAACATCTTTATTGGATCATGCCGTGACATTTTGACTGAAGAAATGAACATGCATCGAGTTGCAGCCACGTTTGTTCCTCGTTTGATGACCAAATAGCAGAAAGAACATCGAGTGGACGTTTGTCGGTAACTCCTTAAACAAGCCGATGACGATGAAACATTCGCGCAAAGGATCGTAAGGATCGATGGGAGATGAAAGCTGGGTTTACAATACGATCTCGAGACAAAAGTTCAATTATGAAAAAATCGCACAGTACAAAAATAGCTACTAACGCTGAAACATGTTGTACTCAATATACAAACAATAACACAAAAACTAAACGAGATATCAACAATCCAAGAACATGTGGTTACAGAGGAGGTTATGCAGAATACAATACAACCAACCACACGTCACAAAATATTTCATTTGCCGCGTAATTAAAAAAGTTCAGTTATTTTTTGAACAGACCTCGTATCTTAAAAAAGGATTCATAAAATTTACGTTTAATAAAAAAAACTCCAATCAAAAGTGGATGGACCTTCGAAATCTATTCATTCAATAAATGTAGACTGATTTCTTTAAAATACACAGATGATTCTTAAAATTGTGTTTGATTACAATATCCACTTTAACAGACTAGCCATTATCTTATAATTGTTTTTATCATACATTTTGCGCACGCACATAAGTACGAAAATGTATAATACATCAATAAAACAGGACTTGATTAGAATTCAGATCCAGGTTAAATTAACAAAATGTTGAATATGATGAATATACATTGCACTCCACTCGTTGATCAGTATAACTGAGGTCCAATTATTAGGTAAAGGTGATGTTATATTACATATTACAATATTACAATGTAGTGTATATATATATATATGAAAGCATAACACACACATATACACAACAGGAGTTAATATTGTACACTTCTTGTTCCAGTTTACCAGTTACAATTCCACCCACTGCATCTGCCGCTATAAATTAACTTGATGCCGTTAGCAATATAACTACAGTCGGCAGCCTGTCCGTCTATTCCATCCTATTCTATACTACCCCTATTACCGTCGATTATACACCACCCTCTTTTCAACCTTCCACCCCATTCCGTTCCTTAACCGACAAAATGAAACATCCTTTTTACCGGCATCTAAAAAGTTCCATTTCTCCTCTTGAACCGCTAAGAACTATTCTAAAAATCAAAACCTCTTTCATTAAATGTTTTAAACGAGAATTTCTTTATTTCAACCGTAACGCTGATGTTTTATATTCATTAATGTATAATTGTATAATCCGCTTCGTTATTTTTTTTATAAAAAACTTTTTCTACTCTTTAAATTAAAAATAAATAACTTAGAAAAAAAATCTGTGTAATTGTAGGCAATTGCAGTTCTGTATATTACATAAGTACTATTAAGTTATAATGAGATATCTGTAAAGTATGATAAATAAACAAATGAAAATAATAAATAACTTTACAGTATAGAATTCAGTTATTCAATTAAATAACTTTGTCGAGTACTCTTATAACTTTAACTTATTTCATTAAATAATTAATTAATTAAACAATAGAATTATATTCAGAATGATTCCACTACAGAAATTTTATGTATATTTTTTTATTATACATTAAGAGTTATTTTAATTAGCTGAATAACCTACAATACCTCGGATTGTATGTTTTTATTTATTATATAAAACGTAAATTTTTCAAACAGTAAGTATACTTTAACTTTTGAAAAGAATAATTCAATGTTTAACTTAACTTTCTTTCAAGAATTGTAATATAAGCAAACATACATTAGGAACAAAAAAAAAATTCGTAAAGGTATCTTTCATACACAAACGCACGCACTCACTCTTACTCACTCAGAGAGAGAGAGAGAGAGTGAGCCAGCTTGCCCCAAGAAGAGGTTTAGTCTTTGGCAATAGGTATCTTATTTACGCTTTGAATGAAATTCCTCTTGGACACCAAAACAAATAATACGTATATATCTAATAAAGATCATCCATTTTTTATTATATAGGGAATTTTATGTATTACGCAAGCACTTTCTTAAACTGATTTTACCCATTTCTTCTAATTAAACAAACGTGAGCAAGTACCATACTCTCTCCCCTTCCACTGCTTACTTAAGAATTTTACTTTTCTAATTATTTCCTTTTTATCACCAAGTTATAATCTATGAAAATATGCTAAATAATGTTTTTTTTTAAATTTGTTTTATAAATAAGTAATACTTTATAAATACAGTAAAAAAATTCGAGTTAAAAAATTTTATTTCATTTTATTTTGTCAAATAGACCTGTGAGCTTTAATTTTGGCGTTAACCCAATAAACACAAACTACTGAATTATTCTTGGAATATTTTCCTAGAATATTACAATAACCAAATATTTGTGAAAAATGAATGGAATGTACCTAAAAAAATTTGCTTTTTTTATTGGCCTTTTTATATTATCAACTACGATTTTGTTTTTTATTTTTTATCTTACGTTGCTGGCCTCCGTGGCACGAGTGGGTAGCGTTTTGGCCTTTTATCCGGAGGTCCAGGATTCGAATCGCGGTCCGGCATGGAATTTTCACGCTACAATATTGTCATATTTCATTTCATCCATAGCAGAAATTACTAACGTTGGTCCGGAAACTAAAAAAAAAAGAATTATCTTACGTAAACATTTGAGTAGCTCCCTCCCGCTAGTTAGAAAAATTAAGAAAACGCGAAATTTCCTCCCCCTAAGATGTTACATAATACTTAAACATAAAACTTATACCAACAAAATGAAGATATTTCAGAATAATATTCTTTTCAAATATTTTATTTATTTAAAACTGTGATTATATAGCGGTATCCAAAAAAGACAGAAGCTGTATCTATCTAAATGTAGTGTCCTTAAGTGTTGTATTTCTTTTTTTAAAGTCATTTGCTTAAACACCAAATTACTTCGCAGGGTATATTTTCGAGAAAACTTTTCTGCCTAGATTACAGGTCACGTACTTGAGCAATGTACCCCAGCCAGCGTTCTAAAACATTCCTAATCTTCTGCTTGAGTTTTCCTAAACAATCTGCATTCTAATTAAAAAAGTCAAGCTTCCGGGTAACAGGTTTATTCGATACTAATATTTGATGTAATTTACTCTTGTGTATATGTTCTTAGAATAATAATATACATAAGAAATTAATGGGGGGCTTCCGAAAGAGAGAGAGAGAGTGAGTGAAAGAGATAGAATGAGCATGTATGTTATATATATATATACAAAGACGAAAGCAAAACCGGTCGCCAAATGGTCCAGGGAGTCAAAACTTAACTTGGAAAACGTTGATCTAAAATTATTTTTCACTGTTACAGAATCACCGACTTATGTCATCATCTTTATCGAATCGTTTAATATCTGTCAAAACAAATTGTCTGCGAAAAAATAAAGTATGTAAACTCATTAAAACTCATTAAATGATGAACAGTCCTGTTGTTGGGTTGTAAGGGGCATGGAAACTTTTAGACTACGCACCAAGATCACGAAATCGCTTTTGTTAACTATTGTAACGGACTATTTGAAGGCAACTTTATATTCTCATAATCTCAATACTAGAAAAGATTTATAAGGCTAATTTAAAAATAAATTCTTCAGATCCGGAGAACTTTATCGTACATGTCATTTTTGTTGCTATTAATCAGTAGGTATGAATGTACTTCTGTTTAAGTAGTTTTCCTTTTCTTTTCACAGTGACTGGAAAATGTTAACTAACAAATATTAATAATTTCATAGGACTGTATCAAGAATCCACCGGATTGGTCTAGCGGTGAACGCGTCTTCCCAAATCAGCCGATTTGGAAGTCGAGAGTTCCAGCGTTCAAGTCTTGGTAAAGACAGTTACTTTTATAGGATTAGAATACTAGATCGTGGATACCGGTGTTCTTTGGTGGTTGGGTTTCAATTAACCACATACATCTCAGGACTGGTCGACCTGAGTCTGTACAAGACTACACTTCACTTACACTCATACATATCATCCTCTGAAGTAATACCTGAACGGTAATTCCCGGAGGCTAAACGTTAATGTATCAAGGATAACAGCTGGAAGAGGGTAAACATTAAGAATAGCTATTTCGCTGTAAACACAAATTCCTAGCTAACTGATAACTGAAAATTTTGTTAGAAAAGATGTTATTTTGATTGTATAAAAGAAAAATAAAGCTGCCATTTTACTTTATACTTTTTGTGATTTGTTTTAGTATATACATAGAAAATTTCAGTCTAATTGGTAATGTCGAATAATTTGCCGCCTTGGTTTAACCTCAGTTGGATTTGAATTATTCTAAATATTTATTGTTCGCTGATTCATACAAATAAATAAAAGTCTTGACTTCGTTTATAATGTAAATTGTTTTTATTATAATCTTCAACTTGTAAATTAATTACTTGTACATTCGTAACAAACCCAAATTGAGTCTCTGGAAGAAGGAACTAAATTATCCTTGTGCGGAGCCTGCTATTATAGCGTGGAGTAAACTGTAAGAAGCTGTGTGTGCCGTACGGAGCCGAGTTAGTTGCCAGGAACTGTGTAAGTCGTACGGATCCGAGTGCAGCTGTCCGAAGGACTTTTTAAAAATTAAAAGTCTTTCTTTAAATAAAATTTAAAGTTGCTCATTAAAAAACGGAGTCACAAAAAAGTGAACATTTGGCATGTATACCAACCTGACCTAACCAGTAACAAAAAAAGTAAGAATTTAGAAGGGATGACCTTCATTTAAAAATTAAATAATCTCATTTAAATATCCTGGGTCTTAACAGGTAGTAAATAAAATATCTACAACTAAGTAAAGAAATAAACTGTTTTAACAATTTCTGCTACATCTCTACTAATTTTTAATCGAACTTGATTAATATGTCTATTTGTTCATAATAAAATTCTTAATACCTTAATTTATAAAACATTACGAAATTAATATTCACGAAGCTATTAAAGTTACAAAACTTTAACTGGGTCATCTTGAATATTTTGAAGCTAAAATTTTCAAACCTTTTTTTTGGCAAATCTTTTCGTTAAATACACATTAAATTTCATCAATACATCTCAATCCGTTATTAATATATCAATTTTTATAAAAAAAAAAAAAAACACAGAATGAGGGGTGAAAAATTATATAAAATAGGGCACAGTCTCTCAAGTTTTGTAAACACCACTCGGAACCAACTTTTACATATATTCTGTTTCTAATTATTATCTTTTATAAGTCATTTAATTCCTTATAGAATATAAAATTTTAACAAAGTACTATAAACTTCTGAAGTGAGACACATAAATTGCTCTATTATATAATGAAGCCGCTACAAAACTACCTAAGAGATCCTGGATTAAAAGAATATATTTTAATTTTGAAATTTATTTGATTTATGTTACTATTTTAATCGCTTATATTTAATAAAATTAAAGAAAATAAAAATAAATTTCTTCCATACGATGATACTGTTTAAAATAAAGCCCTAAATGTCCGAACTTAAAACCTTTTCACCGTATATTCAGCTTCCATTACGTATCACAATGTAAATTATGTAATGCGAATTAGGAAAAATGAAACTCGCTTATAAAACTAATTAAAACATGAAATAAATTGTTAAAAGCTGATACTCATGGCTGAGTAGGTAGCGTCTCGGTTTTTCATGCGGAAGACCCGGGTTGGAATCTCGGTCAGGCATGGATCTTTTCATACACTACTAATTTTTACCAGGTTAATGAACATAGCTGTTAATGCTCGCTATTTCATAACAAAAAAATAAAAACAGAATTGAATATTTTAATTATTGAGCATGAAGGATTGTACTAAAATTAATTATTCTTCAAATTGTAGAAACATCTAAACCAACCAAATTTCTCTTCTAAATAAGATAGTATCTTTAAAAAAATTTTGCTGTATTATAAAAGCTAAACTAAATATTCTGTTAATACAAAAATGAATCATTAAAAACGGTAAAAAGACATTAAGCATTAACTTATGGTGAAAGACAAAATTTGTTTTTTTTTCTCTACGACATAGAAACATATCCGGTAAATAATAAAGATAAAACTAAAGATTTCATAACTTCCTTATAACTAAAATGTCTCTAAATATAAAATATAAATATAAAATTCTCTTGCTATTTATAGCAATGTTATTATATTAAAAACGTAAAAAATTCTTTGTAAACACATTAATAATTTGTTTAATGTAACAACGATTAGTTAATAGCATATTTTATTTATTATTATATTTTTTACAGTAGCTTTAGCAAAAATAAGAACGAAAATATAGTTGTTTTACAAGGTTAAACAAAAAGGAAAAGCGTAAAGTATTTTATTTTCATAAGGTATTGTAGTAACACTGACACACACGTGTACACTCACGCAATCCTTTTTACCATACGGGTCCTCCAGTGTTGTCCGTGGTTCCTTTGCTTAGGCAGCGACCGACCTCTTTTGACTAATTAATCCCTCAGGAAAGACTGAAAATTTAATTAAGTTTCCCAAGGCCGGGTAAAGACTTGAAAGTGCCTACCTCCATTCCCGCCCGCTATCCGACGGTTAACAGTAAGAACAAGAAGGGAGAAAAACCGACAGAGAGAGCAGCCGGTACTCTACAATATGCTCCAGAAAGAGACGGAGTACTCTTTATATTTTTAATTATTTTGCGATTATGAAGGCTTTTGTTAAATTAATGCCCTTGTCTCAAAGGAACTTATTCAGTAAAGCAGCCACTGTAATCGTCTTTTTAATTTATAACTTTTAATCAAGAGTCCTAATAAAATTGTTTAGAGTCTTGTCAAAACATCTTCAGCCAATTATTTTTAAATGTCTCATTATTCAATTTGTTCTTGTAATCATCAATGTAATAAGAATTACGTTACGTTATGCGTATGTTAGAAAGAAAAAAAATTTGATCGCCAAAATTACTTTACCTAACATATTACGTAAATTATTATTGTTTTTTTTTTTTTTTTTTAATTCCTAATGTGTAAGTTGCAATTTGTTCAACTAGTGAACAATAAACACCCCCCCCTGACTCAATGTGATGATGATGATATTTATGTCATGTAAATGAGGTGTACTCTTGTACAGCTTAGGCCGACCATTTATGAGATGTTTGGTTAATTGAACCCCAACCACTACAGTACACCGGTATTCAATGTCTAGTATTCAAATCCGTATAAAAATAATTAACCTTTATTAAAATTTGAATCTTAGAACTTCCAACTTCAACTGTTACGTGATTTGCGATAACTAGATTTACCACTAGACCAGCCCGGTATGAGCTGTAAATAATACATTTGTAAACTTAATAAATTGTAATTAATCGGTAAGTAGTTAAAAAATATGATTATTAAAGAAAACCGATTACATAGAAATTTAACTCGTTGATCATTAAAAAGTTAATTCAAAAAATCATTCGAAAATATAAATTAATTATATTATATTGTTATAAAAAGGGAGAAAGTAAACCTTCCTCTCTCGGAAATGGGTATTGGAATTTGAGAAATACTATACTTTAAAAAATGTTTTTTTTGTAATTTTAAATTTAAGTAAAGATGAATTTAATATAAATTTAGGATATAGAAGGTGTAGAACTCTGTATATATTTTATTATATATTTTAATATTTATATAAGACATGTACTAACGATTCGAGATTTTCCGCTAACCGAAGGGGGACGCACACATATACAGACAGGGACAGACATATACAGATGCCCTTTAGTAGAGTGGATGTGAAAGTTTGCTGCTTGTTTGTTTGCAACATCACGGGAGAACCAACTGACCGCTTTAAAATTTTCAGGATACATTTGGATTATCCCAGGGAAGATTTTAAGTCACGATCACTTCGGGGTGAAGTTGTGAATTAAAGATGTCCATTAAAGAAATAATATCAGTATCTTTATCTTTTTACTCCAATAAATTTTGTCATAATTGGAATACAAATATAATGGAAGTAGAATGTCTATTTCATTTTTCTTTAATACTTATGTAAAATTTTTAATATTCATACTACTATATTTGTTATTATTCTGTCTTCTGTAATTTAGTTTTCCTTTTTCAAATATTTGTCAAATCTGTATAAGTATTAAAAGAGTAGGAGCCAAAAATAAAAAATAAAATATTTTTTTAAAGGAAGGGAATAAATTTTACGAAATGTTATTCTAAAAAAAAATATTCATATATAGGTTAAACTTAAAAAAATTGCCTAAGTAAAGTTTTCCCTAAATTTAACAATTCAATATAAGTTAATATGAGAATAAACAAAAATTTTCAAAAAACTTTTCTGATTTTACGTTCGGGGTTTATAATAAAAAAAAAATAATATATATATATATATATATATATATATATATATATATATATATATATATATAGTAGGAATTTCAAGAGCTCTATATAAAAGTGTAAACTTTCAAAATATTTAAACAGAAGGGATATACAGCAAAGAAAAAAAACGTATAGTTCAATATTAAGAGGGAAGATTGAAAAAAAGGGAAGATTTAAAAAAAAAAATAGGATTATTTATAAAAGCATTATAGGTAACAAATTTTCTTTATAAAGCTTTCTCTAAAATATCTCTGAAGAAAATCGAAATTTATCTTTTCGCGTTCCCTCCACTACCCTCTAATAATATTTTTATTTTTTTTTTAATTTATATGATCAATGCCTTATATATAGAGATATTTGAGCCGAATTTGAAGAAAATCATATTGGTAAATTCCTGAGATAAGAGGCCAAAATCATAACAGCACATACGTACGCATAAACATACGCATACATATATTGTTTTCGTCTAGATCATTCTCAAATGTTTTCACCCACCGCCCACAATGAGATTCAAAAATCTTTTGCAATTATTGTTTTTAAACGTGGCATATCCTATTTCTGAGTTGAAACTTAAATTTTAGTTTGAAATCAGGAAAATATAATTTTTTTTAAATTTTTTACCAGCCATCGCCTTCTTAAACCGCCTGAACGCCCTCAATTTTCTGTAGACTTCTACTGCTCCCCCTGATGGCCTCCAGCGCTCACAAGGGGGAGTTATCGTCCACTTTGAGAACAAATGGACTAGATTAACTAGTTAGATCCTAAAACGTAAAGATTTGCAAAAAACTCGATACCCCATTTTTGACATGATACCATAATTTCTCCTTTAATGTAGCTACTCTATCTATATTCGTTGATAAAGTAATATAACAGTAACTCTTAATTTTATGTATGTACGGAAAACTTTTCGAAATCAACGATAATTTCATGTTGTTTGTCAGTCAAGTGTAAGTTTGAATTGCCCTGTAACATGTATAACTTTTTAATTCTAATAAAAATAACCGCGAATGTAATTATGAAGTTTAATTAAAAATACAAGATTAAATAATAGATAATTTATTATATAAAAAATTAAATTAATACTAGATTATTAATAGCTGCAAACAACATTTTTATTACCTCTCTTCTTTTTACTAAATATACAGTATGTTTCATAAAATGAACAGCGCAAAAAATATGAATATAAAAATAAAAACGTAGATAGCATATCTATCATTCATTAAATTGGAATTCATCCAATCAGATACGCTATATAAAATTCCGTAGCATACTGTACTGTTAAGTCAGCATTTCTGTCGGTTAAGATTTATATTAAACGAATTCCTTTTCCACTAAGATTCTACAAATCATGAAAGAAAAACAATTTTCTTTCATAAGAAAAGAATTCTAACATTTCACATAAATCATATCAAATAATTATTATCTAAAATAAAATGCATGATTTAAAGTGTATATATATATATATATATATATATATATATATATAATCAATTACTAGCGTTTTCATTAAAAACGATTTAATTGCACCTTATCAGAACAGTTTTAATATTAGTAATATTTTTCCCGTTTTAAATCTTGTTAAAAATCTACATATTTACATAATTTACTTCAATAGATTCATATAAAATAAAACAATAATTTTCATTTTGTTACGGTTTTCTATTCCTTCCTATTTTGTATTCAATTTTTTTTATAAATTGATACAAGTAGCACTATCAGCCGGTCCGTCTAGCTAAAACCTGAACCCTCGGGGCCGAGGACGGCCCAGATGAACCCCGGAGCCAACTCAGGGCCTTCCTAGGCCACGTGGCTTATCCCAAGGCCACAATGGTGGCTTATTTCCGTGCTGTCGTGAGGGCAGGGAGATAGGTCCCCTAGACACCCACAGAGATCGCTTCGGTCGCCATCCCCGTTTACCCACGGGATTCACCCCCCAGATCCTCGCTCTGAAAAATATCTAAAAGAGAAATTAAATTACAGAAGACAGAAGAATAGTAAGTATTAATAACTAAGGTACACACACCTTTGACGATGAAAAATTCACAACTTAGTTTTTTGTCATGGTGTCAGATACATAATTATGAAGTAAAAGAATTAATCTTTTTTACCTTAATGAATATGTATAATTTATAACTTCACCCTCAAGGGGGCTAGGGTCTCGTTCTATAACTTTAAACCTTCCCTGGGATAACACGGTTTTATCTTGCAAACTTGAAAGCAAAACGGTCGGTTGATTCTCGCGTAATGTGAGAACAATCAAACAGACAATTTATATATATATATATAAAATAAATATAAATATAAATATATATATATATATATATATATATATATATTTATATTTATATACAAATATCTATTCAAAAATGTCTTGGTAGCGTCAAAAGAAAGGAGCGTAAGAATTTAGCGGCTCGCCACCTAGCAACCCGAATGAGAAGTGCAGCACCGTAACGGATTATTTAATATTTACACGTTTTAATAAATAATATTACTTTTTAATGTAGCTTATGGCACTCCGGATTACTTAATGAAGCTACTGTTAAAATTTGGTAGCGATTAATTTAGCAGTTTTAGAGATTTTTGCCAACATACAAGCAAACGTTTCCTCTTTATATAATAGAGGGATTCCCTTCATGTTGCAAAAGTATTTTAGGAACTACGGATTCCAATTTTTATTCCACGATTTAAAATACTGTTAATTTTTTCTTACTCTGCCGATCTTCGTCACCTTTTCTTGTTTCATCTGGAACGTCTTGGATTCAAATTACAGTCACGTGTGGTATTTATTTCTCATGCTACAATAGTCATCTTTTTTAGCAATTTCATTGAGAATTAGCGAAGTTGCTACAAAATTCTTTTGTAGCATTTCTTTTTCTTTTATATTTTACATAAATTTTTTATCACTGCAGATATGCTGTATGACGGAGTTCATTACAACTTCACCGGTAAGAGTCCGCAACGAACTACGATTACAGTTCTAAACATAACCTAACCTAAAAGCGAAATGAATATGAGAAAACAATTAAAAAATAAGCATATAAAAATTATATTTCAGTCAGTTAGATTTCTAATGAAGAATACTTTTAAAAAATACCTCGAAATTTGTTAGACAATTTTTTTTCCAATTAATGAACCGCGGGACACAAATATGTCTTTTTTTTCTTTTTTTAAGGTGACTTTACGAATCGCGCCGTTAGATAGCATTACTTAGTATGCAAAAACTGGATAATGTACTTGAAATAATAAAATTTAAAAGAAAATTGTATTGTATATCTACTGATATACAATAATAGATAAACAATGTTAAGCTTTCCATATAATAAGAAAAAAAAAATTTTAACTCTTACCGGCTCGATTTCATTTATTATATCACGAATAATCATAAGTATTGTATTATTTCTATAAATGTGATATGTATTACCTATAAATGAAATCGGGCCCGGTAAGAGTTTTATAACAAATTTTTCCATTTTTTACTTATTACATTGTTTAATGCTTAAACATTATTTATTATTTATTATTGTATATTACTTATATTAAATACGTATTTTTTTTAAACAAAATTCTAAATTAATAACAGATTTTGATAATACAAATGTAGTAGTGTCTTACCTTTTTTGATATCAGTATCATTTTGTTAAAAACAGTTTTATTTATATTATAGAAATGTTTGTTTTACGACCTGAAAATTGATTTTTTTTTTTAAACCTCCGGGACTACCGTTTAGTATTGCTTCACAGGATGAGATGAATGATTTGTAGCGTGCGTAAAAATGCCATGTTTGACCGGGATTCGAACCCGGGACCTCCGGATGAAAGGCCGATACGCTACCACTCGCGCCGCGGAGACCCGCAAATTATATCTGCGAGACTCTTACCTTACGGTTTATAATTTCATTGTAATTTTTTTTAATATTTATTACTCAACATTGCTGCTGTTATCTTTTGCACGTGTTTTTACTGACGGTTATAACCATTTTTGTGTATCGAAAGTATACTTTAAAAGTTTTCTTTATATCTATAAAAAATATATTTAGAAGTATTTACGAATAAATAATGCAATGTATGTAGTACATTCCCGTTTTTCTTGACGTTATACAAATTCTAAATAAAATTTTTATCGGTTATAATAAAATAAAATGGGATATTTTCGAAAGAAAATATATTGATTTGTTGTAACGATAACTCAATTTTATATTCTGTTGGCGAACCTTTTCTAAAGTACTTCTTTTTGGATGGATCCTCTTATTTTTGTATTACTAGCTTATATTCTTTCTACCTTTTATATATCAACCAATCACTGTCTTACCAAATTTCCTTCAACCGTTTCACGCAAAAGTGATGTGAGAAAAGAAATAATATTTATATAAGAAGCTATTTTCACGTAGAATACAAAAGTATGCCACCGATTTTGATTTAAAAATTTAAAATAATATTTTCCTCAAACATCAGTTCTCCTTTGAAAATTTAAACTAATATCGATATCTTAAACTAAAATATTTTCTATTCATTTTTCTTTGTTTTTAATTAAAGTCAACTACCTGGATATATTTAATTACAAACATGTTTTTAAGTGTAAATGGAACCTTATAGTATACATGAAATAAAGTAATATTTTTAAAATTATTATTATTACTTAGAAGAATAGAGTTAATTTTATTCAGCATACAGCTATAAACCGCTATCATTCCTGGTTTGGTGGTTTACTCTAGCTGGAAAATAGGAATGACAAAAACCTGTACCTATTCAGATAATTTAATGAGGACCATAACTGTCATAATCAGCCACTGCATAGTGAACAGTAACGAACACTATACATCAATACTATCACTAAATATAGTAGGTAAATTCAATTTTGAAAATTTAATAATTCTACATACTTTGAAGGATCCGATCCTATACCTCAGTAAAAGATATTCATATGTTACTTTTGAGTTATTTTGACTCTTTCAAATTCAGTTGTAGAAATCGTTTTATTCGAATTATTTAAGTAATATTTTAAGCCCTGCAAATAAAATTAGCAATTTTGAAGATAATAACAAAACATATTATTTATTTAGTATTACTTTTTCATTACAGAATTATACATTTATATGATTAAAGAAATTTACATTTTTTCAAACTTTTAGATGCTGCCTAGAAATAAACATTTTAAAGCTGCTATGTATTTTAAAACAGTTTAATGAATTTTGTTACAATAATTATATAAATAAATAATGCAAAATAATTATTTAGTACAACGTTTGGAAATACTCATGGTAATGAAAATTATATATATATTTTTAAAGACAAAATTATGTTTCAGCGAAAATTTATAGTTAATTCTTTAATCATAAAATCCAATTTTGAAATATTTTTTTATTTTTGTTCAGTTTTTAAATTAAATTCATTAGAATTAAATACATATTTGTTTATATAAGTGTTATTTTTTAGCATGAATTAATTGCCTGTTCATTATATTTTTCACATTGGAATATTTACATTTACACATAAAATGCCCTGGGAGATATTAGCCAAACGTAAGAGACTGATTCAGAGCATAAAAAAAAAATTCATGTGGACAAATCTTGTATCAACCTCATGTCCACAATTTTGTATTTTAAACAAAAATCTATATTTGATGTACATATTGAAAGATTTTAATAATGTTGATGTACTCGTACTTGTATGCAACAGCATATTTTTAAAAATATATTTCAAAATTTTACCTGTAAAAATTCGAAATGGACGACCATTTAAATTTTTTAATCATTTATAGGTTCATACATACTACATTTATCGAATTATGATTTAGCAGATAAAAGTTTAAGTCCTGTTAAATAAACAGGATATGGCTGACATTTTTAAAGTGAATCTCAAAAATTATTCAGTCTTACAATATTGTTGTTAGTGTTTTCACTACAAAAATATTGTAGAATATATGTTCAACAAATTTAATTAAAATATCTCAATCTGTTTTTATGATATAAATTTTTATTGTATAACAAAAAATTGGTGGACAGAAAAAAATTGAAACGAGGTAGCTTTGTGAACACGAATTTTTTTGTTTATTTTTGTCTTGAATCGGTTCTTTATGTTTGATCAACACATTTTGAGAAACCATGTATATATACAGAATGCTCATAAAGTTTAGCGACTTTTAAATAACCTTTTAAACCATTAAACAAACAAAAATAAATTTAGCAAATGTTATGAAAAGATTTAACGATCATCATTTTAGTTCGATTTCGCAAACCGATTTAATTTAATGAAAATATGTATGGATTTTTTTAAAACGATCTAACATAATTCTATCCTTTCTACTTAAAATTACTGAATTGTTCTCCACGGTGTCCCCTGGGTTCTTGGGGATGTACTGGTCTCATACAAAATAAAATCCTTTTTAAGTAGGTGCATTTGCTAAATTTCATTTTTCAGTATTTAATGGTTGAAAAGTTACTTAAGAGTTTTCATACTTTATGAACATAGTATATATATAGTCCTTGTAAAGGCAGTTGATTTTATACGGATTTGAATGCTAGATTGTGCCCTTTGATGGTGTCCTGATGGTGCTTTAGATGGTGTCCTTTGATAGTTGAATTTCAATTAACTACACTTTTTAGGAGTGGTCGACCTAAGTCTGTTCAACACTATATGTTTACCGTATATTTATACTTCCATTGTACTATGACTGCAACTACGTTAGGCCGGGCAAGTCGGGTAGCGGTGATTGAAGTTACTATCTATACACACATACACCCAGACCCGGTAGTATCTAGAAAACTCTTTAAAGGAAACAAACATATATATATATTATAAAAACACAAGATACTATATGAAATCGCGGGTATTGTGATGCAGAAAAATCAAAAACTGTTTGTTGGGTACGGATATAAAAAAAAAGAAGAAAAGTATGGCATTAGATCTTTTTCATAAAAAATGTAAGTGTACTATATTTTCATCCATAAATGAAAATATGGTACTCAGATTATCATAAGCAGACTACGTAAATATTATATTTAGATTATTCTTTGTATTTAACTCTACTATTCATGTAAATAAAAAATAATGAACCGATTAAAATATAATAGTAAATAGAAAAGTAAATGTATGCATATACATATCATACACTCTACGTATATACTATGGATTAAATGCATTCAGGGATGGAAATTTCCATTTGACCATTCCTGAATCCATTTTGACTATTTTCGGCGTGACGTCTGTACGTACGTATGTGCGTATGAATCTCGCATAACCCAAAAACGATTTTAGGCGTAGAATGATGAAATTTTTGATTTAGGACTGTTGTAACATCTAACTGTGACATCTCTCTTTTTATTGCAACCGACTGGACCAAAAAATGTCCAAAAAAGCCCAAAGTCCAAAACAGTTTGAATTTTGGAGTTTTTGTTAACTGCCTCTAATAAGCCCTCAATAAGAAGTTTTCAACAATATATCATGTGGTACTTATTTTCATTGGTTCCAGAGTTATAGCCAAATAAAATTTTAATTAATGAAATATTTGGATCTTACAAGGGGGAAGGCACATCGGTTTGAACCCGATTTCATTTCCTTTTTTTTAAACTTTTTATTCTTATTTAAATATATTGATTTAATAATCTCCGATTGTAAAAAAAAAAATATTTACAATAAATAATAATTTAATAATAACAATGAAAAAAAGAAACAAAAACTATCAGAAGTTATTAGTTAAATAAAATTTTGTTGTACTTTTGAAAATGGGTATCTTTAATTTAATAGGCGTACAAGGAAGTCATGTAGTGCCTACATCAGATTTTTTTAATTATATGTATTACAAGCCAACAAATTTTAAGGTGCAGTTAGTAATAAATGATTTTTAAATAATCGATATTAAAAATCAACATTATCAATCTCGTTTGTATGTAACAAAGAAAACCTAATCATTCTTTTCGTTTTTAGTAGAGAGTAAACCTAAATAATCGTACACATAAATATAATACGTGTATATCATTATGTTTTCCTTTAATTATTATCTCCGGTAGATGTTATATATACATATATTGAAAACTGTATATTAAAAATAATTTTAGTATGATATTCTGCTTCAGATAAGCGAAAGAAAAGAATAAATAAAAATAACCAGTAAAAAACAAAATGAATGGAATGACGTATGAGATGCATTTACAGTTTAAAATAAAAAAAAAAAAGAATCGATGAACAAATCAAATTAAAATGAGGAGAGACAGGACTAACGAGTTACTGCCATTAATTCTGTTGAATTAAAAGAATATAGAACTAATGATACACTCTATAAATGATTTAACTGGAATCTATATAACGCTTAAGTGATGATGAATTAATGATTATAAAAGACATATATTTACATACGTGTGGTGTATGTATATGTAAACTCACAAGAAACATTAATGAATGTACGTATTTCTTTTCTTTTTCTTTTTTTTAACTTTGTAGTTTTAAAGAAGGATACTTGAATAAATGTTAATTATATATAATATATGAACTTAATACTACATTACCATTAATAAAAAAAATATTATTATTATTATTATATCATCAATTAAAGTATTACACTTACGATAATGCATTAGCACTTTGTAATAGTATAATGAAAACCTAATTACTTCTTACTTAGCTTAGCTCACTCTTACGTCTATTCAATTCAGGCAGATCAATTAACTGCGATTGATTGGAACTATTTCTCCATGTCAATAATGTTAACATATTGAATAATATTAAACGTTAGACATTATAGATTACAATTTACAATACTAACTTATTTGATAATTAAACACTTCCCTTAATCGGATTCATAAATAATACCCTTCACCCTAAACTAGTTACCGCTGTTATATATTCGATTTAGTTATACTATAAAAGGGGTTAGGTTAAATTCTCGATAGTCTCAACGTTAAATAGTAATAATAATAATTTTAAAATGTTTGAGGACTAGGTAGAACATACTCGTAGAATTGGAGTTTATTTTCAGACCATTAAATCATTTTAGATTTTGTACCGTCTCCCATCGATCCGTTTGCGCACCGTTGAACATCAAATTGCCCAATTAAATTGATTCTCTGACTGTAACTGCAACTGTTATACACTATTCTGTTAGATTGTACTGTTATAACACTCCTGTCCATAGGTACGTTTAATATATCGTAGGATTTTATTATTTTACCGGCTGTTATAGTAATACTAATAATATTATTATTTTTATAATTATTGATAACTTTCTTATCATTTAGAATAGAAAATAAAATTTTAGATAACAATTTTAATCATAAACCGTCGGAGAAGTTATAGAACAAAAATAATAATCAAAAAATAATCATACAAATGCAATAAAATAATTGAAACGATAAAAATTATTTTCCAGTAATAAACAGTAAATAAAAATTATAATTAATTTTTTTAAATAAAATTCTGTTGGTCAATCTTCTTTAGAACTCAGTAATATTACCGCAATATGTGATATCTTGAAAGAAAAAACAAATTGAATAAAATTTTCTTTTCAAGAGTAGTATTTATTTAAAGGTTTATTTTTATAAATAATTTTATTTTACTTAATTATTTATTTAAATGAATACATCAATTGAAATGATTATAATAAAGTCAAATATCGATGTACTGATCTCCATGGCAGTGTGATAACATCTCAGCCTTTCCATCCGTATGGTTTCTGATTCGACTCTTAAGTAAAGTTAGCAGTTTTTTATGCTACTAAATTTACATTGCGTAATCTCATGAACAAATTTTGAGTTTTTTTTTCTTTCTGTAAATTAATCATATACTCAAATATATGTCTGTAACGTATTGCTGGTACGACTTCGGTCATATTGAGAGTTATTACCTAAATTTTAAAAATTATTATTATTTTCACTGAGATATTTTCTTATAACTGTAACTAATTTGTATTGAATTATTTTTATTATTTTAGCAAGTCTATTTTTTAAGTTGGTATTACATTATAATACTTATACATTGTATTTTATATCTTAACCATCAAAAATTTGTAACTGTTGGTATACAGTACATGATGTAAAGAAACTAATAATTAAAAATAAATAAATATTTTTTTTAAATTTTATACGATAAATAACTTGAATGTTATATTTACAATATGGTTTTTAACGGGTTGATTGTACATCAAAGTCAACAACACTGGCTGCAGTGTTACAAAACATTTTTCTCTCAATTTGTTTCCTCTTTTCTATCTATAGATTTTGTATATAAACTTCATTCTACCTTTAATTCTGTGTAATTATAATAAGAAAGTGGTATTATAATAAAGACTTAAATATAGGTCTTATATTTAAAATATACTGTTTTATCTTCTACAAGGATGACATAAGAAAAGAAATATTTAAATCATCTGAACTAATGAAATCCGAGAATGTTGGAATGCGTGGTCCACAACGCGTATGGAATAAACTTTACATCATTTTTTATTTTTTATTTTTTTATTGTAATAACATAAATCAAAAGGAATTTTAAAAATAAAAAAATAAAATATTTTTAATGATATTAATAGTTTATAAAAATATTTAAAAGAATTTATCTACACTATTTACAATTTTTTTTTATAAATATTTTTATATTAGACTGATTTAGAAAAAAACAGTCACATATGCACAGTAAATATCTTGTACTGGGTCTTTATTTCTTTGCTTACCTCAATAACAAAATTGTTCTATAAATTAAATTTATTTTATTAAAAAACAGCTGTTATTTTATAAAAACTGATGTGGACCACACATAACTTCCTTGTACGCCTATTAAATTACATACAAATATATTTTTTTTATACGAAAAGTACATAAAATTGTATTTCATTAATAACTTTGATATTTTTTCATAATTTTTTTTATTTATTATTATTGAATTATTATGTATCGTACATTTTTTTACAATCAAAGATTAATAATTATTAATAAATCAATATATTTAAATTAAAAAAAGGAGATAAAATCGAATAGTTGTGCCTTCCCCTTATAAAATGCAAATAATTCATTAATTAAAATTTCATTTGGCTGTAACTCTGAAACCAATGAAAATAAGTACCATTTATGATGATATATCGTTGACAAGCTCTCAATGAGAGCTTATTACTGCAGTTAAAAAAAACTCCAAAATCCAAATTTTTTGGTCAAGTCGGTTGCAATAAAAAGGCAAGGTGCACAACTAGACGTTACAACAGTCCTACATCCTAAATTTAAACATCCTACGGCTAATTGTTTTTGAGTTATGCGAGATACATACGTACATACAGACATCAGGCCGAAACTAGTTAAAATGGATTCAAGGATTGTTAAAATGGGTATTTCCGTTGAAATTTAAAAACGGAAATTTCTCGTGATCACAATACTTCCTTTACTTCGTACAAGGAAGTAAAAATATTGTAAAATTTATAATTTTGTGGAAATAGCTTAGTAATTTTTGTATGTAGCAGTATACAAAATGTTAATTATACCATTGACATCGTCGTGGTTTTCTCTATTATAGCATAGTATTTTTGTCTTCAAAAGTAAAAAAAACAATAAAGACCTTAGCGGTTTGAAATCATTATTATATTGAGACATAAAAACAGCTCAGCTGTACATAAAACTTGAGACCCAGAAGGCGAGTCTTATAGCAATCAACCTGTTAATGTTAATTTTTCTACTGGGATGATATCGGTAAACTTGCACAGTCATAGTTGTATTATTCATCTGATTAATATTGGGTGTTATTTTCTGTAACATCGTAGTTTATTCCTATATTACTTTTATAAAGTTCACTGGTTGAGTAATAAGTTTCTATTACTAATAAGAAACTAAGAATAGAAGGTTTCTATTACTAACATAAGAAACCAAAATGTTTTTCTTGTTTTTAATTTTAAAGGTTGTTTAATAATTAAAATGAGATGATAATTTTTTTGTACGAATAGTATACTACTATTGCATTCCCTTATATTTAGTAGCAAACGATTCAATTAATAGCTGTACTATAATTATTATATCAAAAGTAATAAATATCTGAATTGTATAATAATATCACTTTGTATAACTTTAAAAAAACTATAGTGGAAATAAATTATCTAAATTAAAAAAAATTAAACCGTGAATAATAATAGAATGTTAATAAACAACATTAGTAGATGGAAAAAGAATATAATAAATAATGCACTATTATTTATTTTTAATTCAATCTGACTTCTGTCTTAGTTTATTAGTAATAGTGAATGTGCAATACCGTCAAGATATCAGACAAGGCTGCCAAATGAGAAATAAGTGACAAGATTGCTGAAGGGTGAAAATAAAGGGAGTAGTGAAGAAAAAAGGGGAGAATGGAATGGTAAGAAATTACTGGATGAATCTTCTTCTTTCATTTCACCCCTTCTATGTTGGGTTACAATATTCTGGAATACTTTTTTCACCCTTTCAGATTGAATTCTGATCACAGGAAGCGATATTTGAAGTTTAAGTTATTTTTGTACTCGTATTTCCTGCAAACAGTTTAGCTATATATCTACGGATAAAAGAAAAATAAGGAAAAAATCAATTCACTAAGTTATATATATATATATAAAGTAAAACTTGAAAAAAATAATGAGATCTTGAAAATTAAATTACATAAAGTTAAATAACAACGGAAAACAATTTCGTAAAGAATCTAGAGCACTGTATGAACAGCAGTACTTGTGTATACACGGAATTAACAAAGCTGTTATGAGAAAAATAATCTTTGGTTCTACGTGGTGTTATGTGATAATTAATTACAACTTCCAACAGGGGCTAAACAAAAAAGGGATCTACAAAAGCTGTTACTATGTTTTCATAATATTTCAAATCAAAACTGAATCTCTGGTAAACATTTCTTAAGGTTTAAATAATAATAAATTTTTATTGTTTTTAACGCTACAATTGTGGAAATTTTTTTAGCAAAAAAAATCGTTTAAAAATCTAAATTTCAGAACTGAATTTGAATCATTTTTTTAATTTTTATTTTAAATCTAGTAGATTTAGAATAGATTTAATTCGGATTTTAGATTAATTGTGGCCACAGTTATTTTAAAATTAAACACATAATTTTGATGAGATTAAAAATACATGTTCATTGGTATGCGAATTTTAGTACCGCTTAACGATTTTTATGAAAGTATACGGTTAAAAAGAAAATTCATTATTTTCAGCTTAAAGTATCAACCACAATTTTATAAATATTGTAAGGATTTTACAAAGTCAAATTCATACTTCAAAAATCTAAGGAAAGTAAGAAAAAAATCAGACTTGGGCAGAAAGAACTGTTACATGTGTAGCGCGCGCGCACACACACACACACACTTAGAATGATCTACGAGAAGGTACCAAAGGGAGGTTATATATCATTTGAAATTAATATATTTTTTAAGGCAACCATTTTTAATGAGGATTACTATTTCGGGTGATATATCTTGGAAAAGAATTTCCCGTTTTTATTAAATTTGAGGACAATGATTAATATAGACATTTTTCAACTATAGTTATCAACACAAAAGAAAAGCTTGTCTTTGTAAAATTATCTTAGTACCAACTGATTGAAAGCAAATTTATTTTTTTTCCATATTAAAGAGTTCTTATAATTTTAGTATACTTTTATTTATTTACTTTTTTTAAGAATACAGTCGCTCTACATTATTAGAGAATATGAGTTGAATAGATAATTATAAACATTAAGTTTCAAGGTCACGTTAAATGATTCTTACAATTGTGTAGTCTTCGGCCGTTTTTATCAAAATGTTTTTTATATTTACAACCCTTTATCCAACCCCTTCGTTAATTTTAATTATGAAATTAGATACTTAGTGTAATAATACTGTTAAACGCACAACCCATTATAAAAAAGAATTTCTTTTTATATCGAAAACTGTATATAACAATTTAAAAAAATAAATGGCGACAAAATTGAAACCGATCATCAAAAAGATTTTTAAAAATAAATATATATTCTTAAACACAAATGTCTTTTATATGATATAATAATGAAGTTCAGGAAATAATATAAAATTTCACCATAATAAGAAATTAAAAAAAGGTTACATTATTTGCATAATTTTATGCATATAAAACTATTCTTCTCTAATTCTAACATATTTTCTTTGTATTAATTCTCTAAAAATGTATAAAAAAAGGTTTAATAATGTATAACATTGAGTTTTCTGTATTAAAGAAAATTTATACTAATTCAAAGATAAGGTTTTCTTTTTTGGCAATTACTATATTTATAAAGCTCACTTTCCCAAAGACATAAAAAATACTAATCGAAATACCTAAATAATTTTTTTATTCTAATCAGAATATAATAATACTTACATACATAACAAAAGGAATGGGAGGATATGCTACTCCACGGATAAAAAGGACCTGTCCTAAAAATTATTTGGATGGAACAAGGGAATCCGAAGTAAAACCTTCTTCAGTGCAGCATCACAGAATACATAATTAATAACTGAATAAAAATATAAGATATTAAAGTTCATTTTATTTATTTAAAA
Organism: Lycorma delicatula; assembly: GCF_047948215.1. Taxonomy (NCBI): domain Eukaryota; kingdom Metazoa; phylum Arthropoda; class Insecta; order Hemiptera; family Fulgoridae; genus Lycorma; species Lycorma delicatula. The sequence goes on from NC_134462.1 coordinate 114,268,482, forward strand.
TATAAACGCATTAAATAACATTAAGGTATATTACGAAGTTATATGAAGATGCTAAAGCAGATAAAAATTACTACAAAATAACTCAGAATTCAAAAGGCGTTAATGAAAGTTATTTGGCCATGTATGAATTTCTGGATATGTTGAATGAGACAGAAAACTCACTGGTTTTAAAAGTCTTAATTAGTAGTAGCCGGTTAGGGGGCTCCGACCCCTGGACCTCCACTGTGTCTGTTATACCACGGTTGTGAGAATAATACTAATTAAAAACAATTAAAGCCTAAAAAGCACTCTTTTCACAAAGGTTTCCTCGTTCTTGACATAGGAGCTCTGATAGCCGTTCCAAGGAAGCTAGGGCCTCGATCTATGCCAGAAAATCTTCGCTGGGATAACACAAATGTATCCTGAAAATTTGAAAGCAATTGATAAGTTGGTTCTCGCGTGATTCTCTTGTATTCCCATCATAAACACTTAACAAGGAGCCTAGAGCCTTCATCTAAGGCTTAAAACCTTTCTTGGGATAAAATGATGTATCCTAAAAATTTTTAAATAATCGGTCGGTTGGTTCTCTCGTGACACTGATTTCCCTCATGATTATTTTAAAACTGTCAAGTTTTGTGCAAAGTGAAAATTGGTGTCATCAAGTCATTTTTGGTTCTCTATTAGAATGTAGCATATGTTTTTTTTCGAATTCGTATTAGAGTAACGCGCGCGCGCCGACACACAATTTTTTTAATAATGTAAGTTATTTAATAATTATTAATCGGCAGAATAATATTGTTTCGGTAAAAAACCTTTATATTGTATTATAAATAAATTAGAGAGAAAGTTTGTTAAAATGGTTCAATAATTTATTAAAAATGACAACAGAAACATAATAAAATATGTTTTTAATTGAGTTGAGATTACCTGTTTTCGTAAAATAAATACTGTGTAAAGAAAAGTTATTCTTTGTTTAAAAAAAAAAATCAATTTTAATTCGACTTCCAAATTGAAATACTTATTTAAAATTTTCAGTTTTTTTTTTTTACATGTATGATTGAATTTTACTCACAACCAAATAAACTGTATTTCTATTTTTATTTTTTTTTATTTTTAATAAAGTAATTTTTATTTATTGATGAATTAGTTCATTAAAGAAAGCTTTGTCGCGGGGATATAGTAATGGATAAATTGTAGCGGTTGAAAAATCCCATACTTGACCGGTATTCGAACTCGGGAGCTTCGGATGATTGCCGAGACGCTACCATTCCGCCACGAAGATAAGCATTTTATTAAGCTTGAAAAGAATTGGTAGATCAAGAAAACTTGAGGTAAAAAAGATAAAAATAAAATAAGAATAGAATAAAATAAGATTTTATAACGAAAAACTATTTTTTTTTTTACCGGCAACTATTTTATTTCTTTATCAATTTAAATATTTTAATTAATAATAAAGGTAAAAATTGTAAAAATAAATATAAAAAAAAAAATGTTTAAGCATTAATACATTTTCGATTCTTTGTTAATTTTTTACTTTCTGTAGTGGAAGCCTTAATAGCGCCGACTTAAAAAAGGTTAAAAAAAATATATATAATTATAATATTATAGATAAAAGAAATAAATGTTTTTTTAAAGTTATGTCTGGAACATAATTTTTCTATGCGGCTACGGAGAGTGCGTGATCTCGAGGTCATAAAAATAGAACTTTGTTGAAAACGGTCAGTTAAAAGAGTATATAAATATGTGAGCGATTCGTAACATCTGGTGCTGTACTAAAAATCACTATCGTGTGTACACGCGCGCGTTTGTGTATCCTTTCATGTAACAATTTTTTTTCAGATTAATTTTTAACTTTTTTTTTTTGTAGAAAAAACCGGACATTGAATCGATATTTTTTTTATAGTATTTCTAAACTACCATCTATTAAGATATGTTTAAAATTGGAAGTATAATTTTGTAAGAATTATCTACGGTTGATAAACAAAACATATATTTTTATTCACGCAGCAAAACTCATTGTAATCCAACCAATCACTAAAAAAAAAAAAAAAAACTAATCAAAACTGTTTGCATTTACTAAAAATAAATTCTTCTAACCAAGGATAAATTTATTATAGTTTTAACTATATGTTTTGGGTACTTTTTCGTTTTACGCCCCCTACTTTCTTCGCATTTTTTCCCATAAAAATTACTTAATATAGCATGTTTTACAATAATTGATAGATAAAACATTAGGGAAATACACTAACTTGCTATTTTATACTGTCATTTTAAACATATTACTAATTTTACATATTAATATATTAGTCAAGGTTATCAAGCATAGGTCAATGTCAAGTGAAGCAATAACGGACTGGAAAACGTACTTAGAGGTTTGTGAGTGAGTGTGTGTGTGTGTGTGTGTGTGTGCGTGCGCGCGCGCGCGTGTGTGTGCTGATCATTTATTAAAAACAAAAAAAGGCCAGGAATGTCGGAAGAAATAGACAAATCCTCATTTTCAAAAAAAAGTACAGTAGTGGCAGAATTCTTGACCATATTGCAAATATGTGTGCAGACCATATCTGCAAATTAGTGGGTATTTGCAGAAATTATAAATATAATCTAATCAAATTTAAACTACGCTTACTTCGCTCGCTAACATTGACTAATTAACAGTAATGTTTTGATTATTTAAATAATAAATTCAGTAATTATTCCAATTATTTATTATATATTTTTTTCCCGCCTCCCAGGACCGGACCTGCGTCCAAGCATAATACAATTCTCGAAGGTGCCTTCGCCTCTAACCCCTAGAAGGGACCTAAGCCAGATCCGGTTATACCACTACCAGGAGCCCGTACTCGGTCTTCATTGCCTGCCTTGCCTCTAACCTCCAGAACAGAGCTGAGCCGGGCCTGGGTACACCGTTTCCAGCCGCCCCGCCCCAGAATTCTGGTCTCGGTCTTTTTCAACTGCCTCAAGTAGGGACTACGCATATACCCATAGACCATAGATCCCCACCGGGACTTGGTTTTTTAGCGAATAGGATCAGGAGTCCCCGAATCTCATCACCGTTGCCCACCCACGCACGCGCGGACGAACGACAACTCTACTGAGGGCTGTCCATCACCTCCTCGCTCCCCAGCGCCCTACACGACCCCGTCTGTAAATCATCAGTACGTACGGCCAGCCTTACTACATAGAGCACTGCCCATCCGGTGACCGTCAGTAACAACAGGTCACGCACCTCGCCGGTTCCGTGCAGGAGGCCCTGAAGTTTCCCTCCCCACCATAGTTGTAACAGCGCTTGGACCTATCTGGCCCCTGCACCCCGCCGCTCGGTGCTCAGGCTCCTAGCAGCGGAAGCATGTCTCCTCTTCCCGTCTCGCCACCAACCTACACGAGTGCCAGCCGACCAAAATCCGCTGTTGATGGACCAGCCGACTAATCTGCTGTTGTAGGAACACCACAATGGCATTCTGCGTGCTCCCATATGCAGGTCGGAGAGACGTAACACGCAGCTCCTACACCGTCCCCAGCTCATCGTGTACAGTAGTAGCCACCTTTTCCTTGGTTGTTTTGAGATCGAGATCGTTTATTTATTATTTAAATAATAAAAACATTACTGTTTATCAGTCAAGGTTATCGAGCGTAGGTTAAGTTTTATTAGATTATAATTATAAGCAATAATGCTTATATTTTTAATATGTTAGTATGAAGAATGCTTAAAATAACCGATATAAAACAGCATGTTATATGTTTTCTATACCGTATTAATGGGTTATTTTTATTGAGTTATAGGGTTACTATGGTATTTCTCTAATTTTTTTTATTCATCAATTATTATAAAACATGCTACATTAAATAACTTTTATGTGAAAAAAATAGGAAAAAGATGAGGGTCGTAAAACGAAAAAGTACCATGTTTGGTTTTGAAGCGTCTTAGTAAAACGCTAAGCTAATAATTTTTATAAAATATTTATCATCCTTACATTTATTCTTGTCTGAGTATCATCTTTTGGACCTTCGTCACAAGATCAGAATGAGTTTCCAAGATACGGAAATGTGATGTATAATTATTGTTACGTATCAAATTAAGTATGAATTATATAGATCGATATTAAGAAAAGATTAACAATGTTAACTTAATCCTTATGGATGTTATCTTATATTTTTGAATTTTTAATCTTTGCTAAAGCCATTTGTTATTAAAAAAAAATAAAATAAAATACCCAGTTCTATGAAACCAGGCGTATTACTTTCGTTTCTTTATGAGATTTCCTATATATTGGAAAGTTACATTTTCGTATATAAAAGTTATATGGCAATAGTATATAAGTAAAAGGATGATGGCCGTTAATTTATATTCCAGTAAATTGCGATCAGGAAGAATTGATTGGGAAAAAAATGCCACTTATCCCCAGATAAACTTAGTAATATAATTTTAATAGACAAAAAGTTGTGTACTGTGATTTTGTAACGTACGACCTAATAATGATAGTTGAATAAATATTGATTTTATATAGAGTATAATATGCAAATGAAGAGTAAACCGTACTTTAAGGTTCCATAATATGGAAACCCAACGAACGGTACGGTTTTATAATACAATAAAATAATGAGTATTAGATACTTTCAAATAACCATTAATTTTGTAACGCTTTAACATATAAAAACTTATACGGTAAGGATCTACCCGTTTCCATATAGTATATATATATAGTTTACAGAGGTATCTATACAGCTATGTAATATTAACCTTATCAAGCAGAATTCATCCCCAGTCGTACAATATTACCCTCACTCCCAATTTTAACTGCATTAAAAGGCTACTCTATATGCACGCACACACTTGCAGCCTTCTGCATATAAATATCTTGTTTTATCTAACACTGTTGGCTAATCAAATTAAGCAGTGTGAAAATTTTCACTCTCTCAGCTTCTATTATATTTTATACCCTCCCCCTTCTCTTTTTAAGTCGAATATGCTTTCGCACGTTCTGTTTATGTAATCTAATTTCGTCGTGTAGCTTATACAGTGTGTAAAATTTATTCTATATTTTATTTATGATATTTGTACTTGTATACTGCCTACAGAATTTTTATTAACTTAATAGTATCGTTACTTTTCTTTCATGTTTCTGTTTTTTAGAGATAACGCTAACAATACGGTTATATATTTTGTTGTTAATGGGTCAGTAGATAAAATAAACAGACGGTTTTATTATTTTTATTTTTTATTTCATTTTGTATCTGATTTAGACTGCATTTTATATTACCAAATTACATCTTATGATTATTGTTATTATATTTTTTATTCCTTTCTGCGGCTTTAAAATAATGTATTACACTGTTAATGTACTATATACTGTGTTTTACATTTAACTTAATAGTCGTATAATTAGGTGTGGTAAATTACATACAAGGTGGTTCCTTCTGTTGAATAACAAATAAAAAAATATCAGGAGTAGGAATGCAATAAACTGATCCTACATTATATCAAAAAGATTTTTACAAAAAAAAATTCGTGCATGTTTTTTATTTAAATAACATAAAATGACAATTCAAATATAAACTAAAAAGCATAAATCTAAAAATTTGTGTTTGAGAATTTTAAAGTTTTACTATAACAGCTAATCAATCGTAATTTTCTCTTTCTTTATCGCATATTTTTATTTTTCTCTCGGTGAGATATTTGTAGAAAGAACTTTTAAAAATTTAACTCTCACTGAATGATAAACGTTCAAACCTTTTTAATTAGTAGAATTTTTATTCAACAATCCTAAATTAATATCCTATGATGAATTTTAACTAAATTATATGTTACCTTAAAACAAACTGCGTTAAAATAGGATCTGTGAATGATTCTTACAGTCGCTAGAGGAGATTCGGCCGATTTGGTACAAGATACAAAATGAGACAACAAACATGTGAACTGGCTCGCGGTTAACCTCCTGGATAACAACGAGGACGTTGGCGCCTAAAGCGTCTGCATATATTAATTCTGTAAGTTGTCTGAGATTTGAGGTGAATCATCTACCCTAGCGTGTTGTGCATCGCCAAAATTTTTCATTTCGTTTCGCCACTTACTTCTGTTGGTTCTTTGATTTGTTTCGCTGTTTCTTTATTTGATTAGTTATTCTTTGCGTAATTAATAAAACTATTTTTTGGTGTTCTCTTTTCTTTTTTTGTTCTGAAATTAGGACTTTGATAAATGTTTTTTGAAGTCATTTTTTTACCTACTAATTTATTTTTATTGTATATTTATGTATACTCTATAAGAAAAGTATACATATACGCGTACTTGTACAGTTCTTTGAGGGATTTCAATGGAAACCCCTCTCTGCGTGTCATTTATTTTTATCCAAATTTACTTATGGTTTCAGAAAATAGGAACCGATTGTAAATTAAGCACTGTAGAAAAAAAATTACTCGGTAAATAATTTCACGTAATGTTTTTTTTTATGATAAGGAAAAAATTAATAAAATTGAAAATATTAAGTAATACTGTAACGTTATGTAAATTAGCTACAGAGGACTTTGCCCTCGACAGACTTCTAGTTAGGGGAAAAATTAAGCGGAAAATTATGTAAAGTACTTAAGAATGCAAATAAAGAATGTAATAAAGCTATTCTACTTAAAATTTTAGGATATAGGACCACCGTATCTTCCCTTTCTTTGATCAATTTTTACCAAAATTAAATGTTATCAATGACCAATATTCAGAAATTATCTTACAGAATTCGATAAAAATCTGTTATTCTATTCTAAAAATATCATAACAAACGATAATTTACTACAAAAGCGAAAAAAAATATGTTTATTATCAACCAATCCCTGGATGAAATTGTATTGTCCCTGGATGAAATTGTATAATTAGAACAAAAATTTCACAATCCAGAAACAATAAAATTTTTTTTTTGTTACTACTCCTTTACTGGGGTTTAAACAAGAGCAGGCACCATCAAAAAGTATTTTCGCTACCCAAGGGGATTAAAGTATGTGAAAAACTATATCTATCGTTTGAGTAAAATTCAGACAATCTCTTTGTAATTTTTTAGAATAATCTATAAAACTGCGTTTTCATAGACTATTCTTTTATTTCTTTTATGAATTACTGATTGTTATCTTATGGATATATTATTAAAATTTTATTGCTTTTTTAGAACAAACAAATACACATTTTTTAAATTTCTCAGCCAATTTTTTTTGTTGTTAGTCATATCATTCACTTCATACCACATTTTTCCTTTTTTAATAAAACTAGTATACCTTCACAAATCGAAGATCCGTGATGTAATATTGCACTTATTACTTGTAAATGTAACCCTCGATTTTTATCGTAACCGGCTGGACACACTTTTTATATTATTATTAAATTAACTTGTTTTTATTTCTCCATCAATTAGTTCAAATAGTTTAATTTAAAATAACAATTTTACCGATCGCATTTATTTCTTTGTAACAAATCTTTGTTGCCACATTTGAAACAATTTCCTACTGTTCGTGTTTTTTTTGTGTTTTATTAGCAGCTGTAATCTCTTGTAAACTAATACTTTTATTTTTTTTTTAAGGAAGTGATGAGAATTAAAAAAAAATATTTAATTTTAAATACTTTCATTTACTTAAGCATTTATTCTTAAAACAAGCTGTAATATATTTTCTTTTAAATTTTATTATTTCAAGTACGTTATAAAGTTTTTGTATGCTACCTAGTACTATCAAGTACTGCTACCTAGCGGTGCGATTCGTAAAGTCACCTTTAAAAAAAGAAAAAGTGACATATTCGAGAAAAAATATGTTGTCTAACAAAATACAAGGTATTTTTTGAAAGTATTCTTTATTCCAGATCTAATTTAAATATTCCAAATATAATGTTTTCATACTTATTTTTTTAATTTTTTCCCCATTTTCATTTCACTTTTAGGTTAGGTCATATTTAGAACTGTAAATATGGTTGGTTGACTTCGCCGTGCCATCCAGTTTTGCGGACTCTTGCCGGCGAAGTTCTAACGAACTTCTTGATACGGGATCCATAACTATCCCTGCTCTCTTGACCATTTCTATGAAAAATTGAATGATATCAATAAATTGTATACAGAAATTATCGTGTCATTTTATCTAAATTAGTGTATTCAGTTTGGATGTCAATCAATAGATGGCTTATATATAAACAAATGTAGGTATTTACGTACGTACTTCCTTCCGGAAGGTATTTTAATAGTTTTTCATCTATAAACGTTATTGTTTTTTACAAAACAAAATTTTCTCAATAGCTATGTAGATACAGTTCCAGGACCATTTTTAAAAAAATTGTTTAGATTAAAAATAATATACCAATTTTGCCCCAACAATTTCTAGCTCAAGCATTTTAGTGTAGAATTTTGCCCACGATAACTCGAAAATAAGTCCCTTGTTTAAAATAATTTTTTAGTTGTTTTCATCAGAGTAATTCAAATGAACATTCCAATATACATTCGAATTTTGATTTTAAAAAAAGAAAATTTTTTCTTGCAATTTTTTTATTTTTTGAGGGTTTCATGAAACGACATGTTATGCAATATTTGATTCGATTAGCATACTTTCCTTTAAATAGTGTACTGTACATCTATACTGCATAGCTGTATAGGAGATAATAAAAACAAAGCTTTACGTAAATGCCGATCAAATCCATCAACCAGCTTTGTTTAAAGATTTTTTTTTGGTGATAGTAAAACTACTTATTGATTACTTGTAACAATAATAATAAAAAAAAAAATGTTGTTTGATGTAGTACAAGTTAGTTTTAAACCATCATATAATGAAAATAACCAATAAATAAATATCATTCTTCCTACTCAAAATTTAGACCGTTAGGTTACAAAAAAGTACATAAAATTAACATTTAAAGTATAGGCTATTTCATTTGGTAACTAATTCATCTATCTGTTCTAAAAATCTTTCGAAAGTATGTTGATTATAGGTTATTATCTTAAAAAATAAGGATCAATTATTTTTTGTTTAAGATACTAAAATGGTAATAAAATGTAGATATTTTTTTACGCGTTCTATCATGAAGCCTACACAATATCGGATAGATTTCATCCATCTGTTACAAAATTTGACATTTTAACTGGTTCACTATCTCCTATTATAATCTATTACAACAAATATAACATTTTAAAATATAATAGCAAATAAATGATAAGATTTTTTTTTATTATTATTGCAGTGCATGAAAAACTACCCCATACAATGAGTGTTCAACGTCTATAATTTTTTGATGTAGCAAAATTTCAACAGCTATTAAATCTTCTACTTTCATTTAATTCTAATCTGGTTAGCACCCTGTAACAGCTGCCGATGAATGACAATGAAATTAATTTTTTGTAACATAATGAAAAATATCATGCCTGACCGGGATTCGAAACTAGAACTTCCGGTTAAAAGGCAGATATACAACCATTTGCCGTAGAGATTGCCTATGAATAATAATGTTAAAAATACTTTAATTAAAATCAGCCTACATTTAGATTCTAGGATAAGGATAAGAAGTTTTTTTTTGTTCATCATCTTTTAACCAGCTTAAATTATTATTTATTAATTCAAAACTTTGTTTTGTTCAAAACTTTATTTTGTAATAAATGTTTATGGTAATCCATTTTTAAACCCGTCATTAGAAATGTTATATTTTTTATTAAATTCACATTAATTGTGAATTTATTATTTTATTTAATATTTATATTATATATATTTAAATAATTATTCATTTTTTCTGTAGTATCGTCAACGTTTGCTGACGATACAGCAATTCTTGCTGTACACGAAAATCCGACTACAGCGTCCCGTTTTATTCAATATTATATCACTCTCCTCGAATCGTGGCTTACATGTTGGAAAATAAATATAAACGAAACAAAATCAAAGCACGTCACGTTCACCCTTTGTAAGGAACACTGTCCTCCTGTTTCTATCTTCAATGTTCCGATTCCGAGATCTCAAGACTGTAAATATTTGAGTTTTCACTTCTAAGCGGAAACAGTCGGATCTCAAGTTTAAACACATGTACTGGCTGATAGGACATAATCTCGGCTTTCAACAGAAAGTAAATTATTGATTAATAAATCAGTTTTGATGTCTGTTTGAACTTACGGACTTGAATTGTGGGGTACAGCGTGCAATTTCAGTATTGACATACTTGAACGCTACCAAACAAAAGCACTGAGGAAAATGCTCAACATACCCTGGTACGTGTACCAGGGTGCCTTTTATGTAATGATCTAAAGTTGCGAATCGTTCAGCAGGAAATTTGATAAGCCTACGGTATCAAAATCGCTTGGCTCGGCACCCGAATTATTTGGGGGTCAATTTATTAGGTAACACGATCAGTGATTTTTCAAGATTGCTGAGGTACAATATTCTTGATTTGCGTTATCGTTTCAATTAGGTGACTTTATGGTCTGGCTATACGGAGTACTCTTCTCTTTTCATTATTAAGTCACAAGCCGCTGGGTCTGTGGCAGCTTAATTTTAGTTCAAATACATCTTATTTACTTATTGTTCTATTATCTTGCTGAACAGATTGTAAAGTAACTGCGTCGTTAAATAAAAAGAAAAAGAAATTTTAAACATTCTAATATTGTTCCTACAATGGACAACATTAGAACGAACATTAGGAACAACATAATGTTGCTCCTACAAGGAAAAAGGACAAAGCCCATGTCACACAATATTCAATTATTTATGTTGTAACTAATTATGATAATATGATCATTTATTGAAAAGCTAGATTATGTTTTTACTCTTAAAAATTATTTATTATTTAAAACGTAAAAGATTTATTTTGGAGAAACGGTAAACAGGATCATATCGCCAGATTAGAAAAAAAACCTAAAAAAATAAATTAAAAATGTTTCAAAAAATTGTAAATGACACCAGTAAAAAAAATCTATAAATAACTGGAATTAAAATTAAACTTTTTAAAAATCATTTTGAATTGAACAATTACAGAAATATATCATCCGAAAAATCATACGGTACAATCCTTTTTTAAAAATGCTTTTTTTAAATTCTGAATTTAAGCTAAATAAATTATATTCATCATATAAAACAAAAACAAGTTTTATAAATAGGAAATACTTAAAAATGGAAATGACAACAGACATGGAGGTCGGCTGAGTAAAAAAAAATTATTATTTATTAAATATATTTTAATTAGTTTAGTTTTTTATAGATAATAATTATAATAGCTATAGTTTCGATTGTTTTGAATAAACCTTTTACATATTTTTTCCATCGGATTAACAACTTAGTTAATATAATTTCTACTTGTTTTATCTTTGATTTATAGTATAATAATTAGTTTATTAAAGGAGTCTTTTAGGAATATAAAAAGGTTATTTAAGTAATGAGGTAAAAATGTTTCAATTAAGGATTTTTTTTTTTAAACGATCGGGGTCTATTTTAATACACCTTACTTCAGTTTAATTTATGACCAGCGGGTGATGTGGCACCTAGCTAGAGATGCCGGTATAGTATTCCCCCGAGAGCAATCCTTCTTCCCTTCACGGCACTTCTGTCTCCAACTGAGGGAAAAAAAACAGTTTAGCTGCTAGATAAGGCTTATTTATTTAGCCTTTCTTTAGGGAGGAAAGGTTATTGTTTAGAAAGCAGGAATTGCAGAAGACCAAAACGGTAATCAATATAAATAAGATCATTCTCTCTCTATATATTTTTTCTTTTTATCTATTTTGCCACTCACTTCGTTTCGCTTTTGCTTATTCTTCTTTATCTTTTTCTTTTATTTGAAACGCCAGTAGTGAATTAGTTGAAATTCTCCCTTCCTTCTCTGTAGAGTTAGGCTGGTTTATTGTTCTGTCTCTCTAGTGTAACGAATGTTCTCGGAGATGGATATATTGAAACGCTGCTCCGTTCTGAATTCTCCTAGTAGCTAGCTACTAAGCACCCCTACATTTTTGCCTTTCCGTCACTACCGCTACCATCATTGTATATAATCATCCATCCTCTCGTTCAAAACATGTTCCAGTTAGGTCTGACTGAGTGAGTAAGTGAACGAATGAGGTACAAAATTGTTTTTCTTTTTCAGCATCATCGGTCAAATGTCGAGACTCGAAAAACTTTATAGATAATCTTGCACATTCATTTTCACCAAACAACTCCTATTTATTTACTTACTTATTTCTTTTTTTTTCTTTACTTTCATCTACTTTTTTAAAAAAAATGCATTTTCAACATTTATTTTTTGGTTAAAACTTAAAAAGCGTAATAAAATTTTACTTTATGATTTTTATAAGCGTAATAGTAAAAATTACGTTTACAAACATATACTCAAATATATTAGAGTAAGGATTGCTGTATTTCTATGAGCTCCTCATAAATAATAATAATGTGTATTATTTTTAAAAATGTACTGTTTTTCAAGAAGATGAAATGCGAAATTTTATAACTGTATATTTGAACCATCTTTTTTTCATAACATAAAATATAAATCTCACAACAGATATTCAAATGATATATATTTTTAACAATAAAATGTTAAAATTTATTTCCTCTATCCTAGATGTGGTTATTATCCATTTTATGACATTTGGGACTCTTGTCAAAGCTTTATAAATCATTTAATTTTTAATGTTAGTTTTCAGTTCGTTTTCAGTTCCTATAAGGTTTATTTTGATAAAAAAACTATTAACTTTTGATTATTAAATCTTTCAAAATCAAACGATAGCCGAAATATTTATTTGTTCAATTTGTTTACAATAAAAAAATAATATATTATTTTAATTAATATTTTTTTTAAATCAAAAAATTAGAGAAAAATTGATCGCGTGTGAATATATATCAGAGTCCTACGCTGCAATTTGTTCTAATAAATAGATAACATTAACGATTAAAGTAAATTAACAGTTTGTTTAACTTTCCAACACTCTTAGTAAATTACAAAACACAAAATCTGACTTAATTTAATTCAAAAATTCATTTCATATTCTTACAATAAATTCTTATGGAAAAAACACATTTATTTATTATTTTTTTTATATAACAAGTAAGGATATTTTTCTTTACAGAAAAAATGAAATATTTATTATATTTTTATTTAACGATAGGGAAAAAATCTGTTAATTAATACGTAGCGACACAGACTTCCATTATGGTCCCCTAAGTAAGACGCCTTAAAGCCTCATTTATTCGATGAAAGAATCTTTACCGCCCATTAATACCATAACAGAACGTAGTTTTTAACACCCACACTTTTAAAAGTCTATTAAATAATGTTAAGCATGGGAATTTTTTTGATAAAATCTTCTTTATGATCTATATTCCGTAAAAGATTTAAAACTTAATTATTTCTTTGTTTTTTAAAAGAGTTGTACTTTAATTTACAACAGTGTTTAGAATAAAGAAAACACGTTATGAATATTGCATAAAAAATCCGATGGGGACACCACATGACTTCCTTGTACGCCTATTAAATTATATATACTCGTTTTTTTAAATGAAAAATATATAAAATTTTATTTCATTAATAACTTTTGATATTTTCTCATATTTTTTGTTGTTATTATTGAGTTATTATTTATCGTAATTTTCTTATTACAATGGGAGATTAATAATTATTAATAAATAAATATATATAATAAAAAAGAAATAAAGTTAAAAAAAAACGAAATGAGGTTGGCTCCGAACCGATGTGCCTTCCCCTTGTAAGATCCAGTATTTCATTAATTAAAATTTTATTTGGCTATAACTCTGGAACCAATAAAAATAAATACCACTTATATCGTTTAAAAGCTCTTAATGAGAGCTTATTACTGCAGTTAAGAAAAAGTACAAAATCCAAATTGTTTTTTTGGATTTTGGGCTTTCTTTGGAGACATTTGTTTCATTCGATTGCAATCAAAATTGGAGGTGCAAAACTAGATGTTACAACAGTCCTAAATCCAAAATTTCAACATCCTGCGGCTAATATAATTTAGTTACGCAAGATACATACGTACGTACTTACGTAGAGACGTCACGCCGAAACTAGTCAAAATGGATTCAGGGATGGTCAAAATGGATATTTCCATTTGAAATCTGAAAACCGAAGTTTTTCGCGATCACAATACTACCTTTGCTTCGTGCAAGAAAACAAAAAATTGAAATTACTAAATTGCTTCATATTATTGTTTCAGAATCATTAATATGTAAAACCCAAAATTTCACCTTACATATAAGTTTAATACATCATCAAAAAGCAAAAATGTAGATCCATTTTTTATGAACTGAAAAAAAAAGTTTACCTGAAATATTAAATAATTAAAAATTAGACTGATATTATTGTAAATAAGACTTTTTTGTAATGTGAAACTCATTTTAATCCGCACGTTATATTTATGTATTATACATAATGTGTGTGTGCGGGCGCGCATGTGTGAGTTTAAATTTATATACTATTACGTTTTATACGTAATGTATAAATACGTATATATTTACGTTTTTATATTCGTATTACGTTTATTTAATACGATGAGAATGATATTTTTATATCCTCATAATTTAAATGAGAATCTTATAAAGATTCAGGCCGACCATTCCTGAGACATATGGTTACTTAAACTCCAACCAATAAAGTCTAGATCGTGGATACCGGTGTTCTTTAGTGGTTGGGTTTCAATTAACCACTTATCTCAGGAACGGTATACCTCAGATTGTATAAGACTACCCTTCATTACCATTCATACAAATCATCCTCTGAAGTAGTACCTTATGGTGGTTCCGGAGGCTAAACAGAAAAAGAAGGGTTAACCACCAAAGTACACCGGTATCCATTATCTAGTGTTCTATTTCGTATAAAAGCAATAAATTTTACTAGGGTTTGGACCTCAGAGCTATCGACTTCAAACATCAGCTGTTAAACAACATTGAAAATAATTATATGATATTTAAAAAAAAAATTGGTTGGTCATGATTAAGAGGAATCAAATGAAACAACTTTCGGTCACAGAATGTCATAAAAACTTCGTCGGATGGATGCAACAACGTTCAGTATAATCGTTAAGAAGGAACTATTTCTAATACATTTTATTTTACGAGTACAATCATTTTCTTTATATACACTTTAAAATTTAAAGGAAGTTTACTTCAAAATTTGATAAGGGCATCAGTCAGACCGTGTAAACACGTGACGGACGGATACGAACCGGTTCTTTAGTGTCGCTTTCAAGACCGCTCAATAATTAATTATCATTATGCGTTTAATGAATTATATTTTGTATAACTCTCACTTAAAAAATAATTATAACTTCGCAATAAGAATATTATAGACTGATCAGCAGATTCCGTCACAAGGAAATTAAAATTACGGAACGTGTTTTTGAAGTTGTAAATTTCATACTAACAAAAGGCTAATAACTAAATATATGTATCGAGTGATGGAATATGACATGATGCCGATCTATTTGCTATGTCTTTATTTCTTTTGTGATGTACCGACTGTAAGCAGCTTGTAATGGTCGCAACTGGCAAAAATATAGTTTCAGTTTTGTTCGTTGCATTACATCACAGTTTCTTAACAACGAATAATTTTCTCTTTCTTTTTTTCAATTATAAAACGTTAACATAAAAAAATCTTATGTGGACAACACATGACTTCCTTACAGCTTTTAAATTACATTTATAAATTTTTTTTTTTTTTTAATGTAATACATAAAATTTTATTTCATTAATACTTCTGATATTTTTTCAGATATTTTTTGTTGTTGTTATTATTATATTATTATTTGTTGAATTTTTTTTTACAATCAGAGGTTAATAATTATTAATAAATCAATATATTTAAATTAAAAAAAAAAGTTAAAAAAAGGAGATGAAGTCGGATTTGACCGATGCGTCTTCCCGTTGTAAGATCCAAATATTTCATTAATTATATTTTGCTATAACTCTAGAACCAATGAAAATAAGAACCACTTATGATATATCGTTAAAAAGCTCTCGATGAGGGCTTATTACTGCAGTTAAGAAAAGTCCAAAATCCAAATTGTTTTTGGATTTTGGGCTTTTTTGGTTCAGTCGATTGAAGTGGTGAGGTGCACAACTAGATGTTAGAATTATCCTAAATCCAAAATTTCAACATCCTATGACTAATAGGTTTTGAATTATACGAGATACGTATGTACGTGCAGACATCACGCCGAAACTAGTCAAAATGGTTTCAGGGATGTTCAAAATGGATATTTCCGTTGAAATCTAGAAACCGAAATTTTTCGCGATCATAATATTTCCTTTACTTCGTACAAGGAAGTAAAAATAGTTACTTCATTTTTTATATTTAAATAAATGAAATATTGACAAGTGAATTGTTCACGTTAGAATTTGAAAAAAATAAAGAGAAATCAGAATAAAAACAATCACATGTTTACTTTAGAATAACGAAAAATCTTTTAGTATAAAGAATAAAAGTCCATCAAATAAAATTATATTTTGGAAAATTTATTATAATTACTGAAAATTAAAATTAAGAAGACAGAATAAATGTATAAAATGCTAAAATGTCAGTATAAATTTCATGTTAAAAAACAGATACATGATGACGGCTTTCATCTTAATTTACACGATATAATATTTTCAGGACTAACAGAGTTTAACATTATTAAACTTTAAACATATAACACCATTCTTATTAATGTTTATTTATTCTTTTTTTTAATGTTTTACGTCAAAAATAATTAATTTTACTTTAAAAATAAACTAAATTTTTAACTTGTGAATAACTTAGTTGAATTCTTTAAAAAGTTATCATATTTTATATTTCAAATATAATTTGAAATGATTGCGGAATTATTCTGATTAATATATTTAATGAATAAAAAACTTTATCAAGGTACCGACAAATAAAGTAAAATGAAAAAATATTAAAAATTCCTAATGAATCATTGACAAATATCTTAGGAATTATACGACTGTGTTATTAGAACAAATTTTCAAGATTTAAATGACGACTGAGTTGAAATATTTGTAACACTGATTAACTAATAATTAGAAAAAAATGATACCTGATCAGTTTGATTAATATTATTTTTTTTAGATTTGATAAAGAAGAGGTATTCAAAATTATTAAAATAACTGAATATTTTTATATATGTAATGATACAAGATAAAAACCACTTCCTTTGGATTTTATTCTGAGGGAAGGCAGATTGTTATAAGTAGCAAAACATCTTTATTAAAGAATTAAAGCCGTGCTGTTATGCATTTCAAAAAAATTATTGTCAAAAACAGAAGTTGATAAAATCATTATTAAAGACCGATTGTTACATGTTTCGTAACAAATACGTCACTAAAAGCAAAGTTTTTAAGGGCCATAATTTACAAAAATAATAATAAAATATCATGCCAGTTCTGACACGTGTAGACGTTTCTTAACTCCCTGTTGCAAAGCATGAGAAAATAGATTGCAATTTTACTGTTAATAAGATATCATCCTAACAGCTTTAAATATAGGCCTACAACTCTTCACATTCGGATGGTTCCTAAATTAATGGAACGAATTAACCAATAAAATTCTGCAAATTAAACAAAAAAACATAAACGACGGAAGTAAAATGTATATGTAAAGGTAAACGATATTGATTGTAATTTCATAGTATTGATGTATATAAATAGTTAGTATTCTAATAATTTGAAGAAATAAGAAAAGTATCTAAAAGAAAGGGGAAAAATTAATAAGAATAATAAATACTCTACCAAATATTTTATATTTATTTTTATTAAATAGTTAGTGGCCTGTTTATTATTTTTTTTTTTTTTACCGACTAATCGAAGAAAAGTACGGTACAAATTGCTTTCGGTCGCGCGGTGAAAATGAATTTTTTACCTTTTGAGGTATAAGAAGTACAAAAATACCATTAATGTTTAAAAGTTTATTGATTGAAAGTTTTCAGGCGTAAAGAATCAATTTCATTGAGATTTGGATATTCCATAGCAATGTATTTGAAGTTGTGTCTCTTGTTTTGTTTTGTCTCTTTAAATATTAGATTTAAAACAATTATACCTCTTTTAGTTTTCTCCTTTAATTGCTTTTTTTATCGCGCAAAAAATATACAAAATAAAATAACAGAAAGTCAGTCGGTCTTCTTGCGCAGTTCTGCAAAGGAATTTTTTTGTATGTTTTATATCTCAAAACAGGACGGACAGATCTGGATGAAATTAACGATTTATGTATATCAGTTGGTGGCATAAATTTCACTTAATTTTGGTTCGCTTATAACCGATCAAGGAGAGGAAAATGTGGACGTTTTGGGTTTCGTATAAAATTTTTGCTAAAATTGCAGGTAAATTTTTAAAAATAATTTAATGTCCTTTAGGTAGTTACTATACATTTAAAGTACTATATATTAAGGTAGTTAATATACATTTTAGATTTTTCGGTTTTATTCAAACCCTTATAAAGTGGTGATGGCAAAAAGCCCTTTTTTGTCTTTTTTGGATTCGAAGTCATATTCTTGTACTAATTAGATGATTCCAATATATATTAGTATGTCATTTTTTTACGTATTTGGAAAATCTCATTCAAGGATGGGAGATAAACCTATTTTTTACGCTTTATTCATCTACGGTTTCATTTGACGATTAACTAATTTTGTATGATAATTTTTGAATGTGGAACTTTAATGCCATTTAAGTTTTGGTTTCAATTAGTCAACGGGATGGGTAAAATACAGTCAAATTGTGTAAATCATAATTTTACTTAAAGAATAAAATTATATTTTTTTTTACATAATTCTTTAAGAATACTTTAATTTAACCTAAACGAAAGAGTGTCGAAAACGAAGCTCTCGGTAGAGTTGTCAGCTTTTTTCTGTTGAGATTATAATTAAGATATTGCATGTGTACAGTGCATTTCAAATAGTTTCGATCGAATTTTAATAATTTTCTGTATAATTTTAAGGTTATGAGAAATGTAATCGAATTTTTATGGTTAGTTTGTACCTTGAGATACCTAAACAGGATAACATTGAATTAATTTTTATTTTAATAATATCTTCAGTTTGATTAAAGTTTAAATAAAAAGTTACACGGATGAAAACCGGATGTGTAAGATATAATATGATAAATGGTTTTAGTTGTTAATGACTTAAAATTCAAACGGTTGAACCCACTTATTTTGCTGTGTGCGTGTATACCAAACAGTAATATATAAAATAAATTGGATGTGAACTGTTGATAGGTATCTATGGATAAAACGTAAAGAAAAAAAAGAAGAAAACACGCCCGATCATCGGATGAGCCTAGTTACTGGACCGGATCGTCATCCTATCAAATTGACCAATAAGGGCAGTAACAACCAGTCAACAATCAACAATACCTAGACGACAGGTTTGACTGCTTCTAGCATTGTCTTTAAAGATCGGTGTTGACACCATAAAGCTGAATAAAACGACATTGTTGTCGACGTCGTTTTCATACGGCTAGTCAACGACAAAACAACATCCGACTAAAAAAGCGATGAATAGATCTTCGTCCAGATTTCGACACTTTAACTAACAAAAGATTTATTTACAATCTAAACCTAATTCTTTTATACTTTTTTTTATCCAATACTATCTATTAAACTAAACGAAACGTAGCTAGCTACGTAGAGCTTTCAGATCAAATTAATCTTTCTTTTCTGTTCAATTTACTTCTATACTCGTTATAAATCTCATTTATTTTAAAAAGAAAACTATCGATTCTTTTTATCTAAAATGAATAATTTATTAATGGAATCCTTACAATTAATCTAAATTATATACATATGGATATAATATAAACTACAATAAGCAACATATTTAATTAGATCTTACTAAGGAACACTCTAGTAATTTTTCTTTAATTTTTTTAACGTTCGAATACAATTATTTTTAGAAGAAGAAATGTTATTTGATAATTTCTATAGATAGACTAATTTAGGCTAACAAATCAATAAGTTTTTTGATGGAAAAAATAATAGTAATATGTTTAAAATTATTATGGTAATAAAGAACAAAAAACACTGTATCTTTAAACACGTATCTTTGATCACATTGAACGAATAAAGAATTTCACTGTTTCAAAAAACTTAATATGAGATACTAGGACACCCGGTGCTGCTCCACATCGTCACTAAATGAATTAAATTTATTTTTTGGTTCATAATACTTCCTTCCAAACACCATTACCTGTGGGTGGATCCTTAGGTTTTACCTCCACTTTCATATTTTTTAAACAATTTTGCGCGTAATAGTGCAAAGTATAATTGTCCGTGGCTTAAAAAACTGGTTCAGGTAGGTAAATTGCGACGCAGTTTAGAATTTGCGCTTTGTTTATGGTCATGTCATGCAAAAAGGCTGACCGTGTAGAAAACTGACTCCGTCAAAAAAAAAAATAATGGGACAGTAGTGTCAGAAGGTGTCAAATAACCCATAATTTAATGATTAACGTTCCCTCAAACGTTTTTTTAGGAATTAAGCGATCGAAGTCAGTTTGGGCTCATTTTATGGGGCTTAAGGTGGTGAGTGTTTTAAAACCCAAATGAATTCTTAATTAGTTGGTGAGATACGTAGATTTGAGTGTATTTTCAGACTGAGAAAATGTATGTATCCTCAAAACGTTTAGCTGAATTGAGTGGTTAAAGTCGGTGTGGACCATTTGATGGCGCTTGTCGTGATGAGGATTTTAAGACCCTCATATACATGTCGAATAATTTTCCGCGTTGGTTTAATACCTCGGTTGGATTTAAATTATTCTAAATATTTTATTGTTCGCTGGTTCATTCAAATAAATTAAAAGTACTAAAATACTTCGTTTTAATGTAAATAATTTTTATTATAATCTTGAACTTGTAATTCCTATATTAACATTATTATATTAATTAATTGTACGTTCATTACAAACACAAGTTGAGTCTCTGAAGGATGGAATCAGACTGCACTATTCGGAACGGAACGGAACGCAAGGGTGGCGGTAGTTTATTAACTCCCTACTAATTGCAAAACCTGGATAAATATCCCTTGCTGCTGTATCTTTCATTTTATCTGGCGAGTCATTATTTGTTTAGCGGCGGCTATAGATTTTATGTGTTTTATTTATGGACGTTTTGGTATTTGGGTTCCACTCCTTTAGACCAATGATAAATAATTGACTATGGCTGATCATGAGAGACTAGGCGTGTATGAGCTTCGTACTCCCGGCATGATTCCCTTTCAGTCAGTCTCTGAATTCCTTTCAGTGCTAGCGCCTTTCGACGTAACAGGAATATGTCTTCCGTGGAGGCCCTAGTGTTTGGAGGAAGCAATGCGCCCTCCCTTTCCGGAGGATGACGCATGTGCTAGCTGGGGACATATCTGTAGTACTGTAGGATATTACAAGGGGTAGATTAAATTAATACTGATTCAATTATTTATTTGAATAATAATAATGATAAAAAGGATTCGGTCAGGTAGCGGCATTCTACTGGTTTCCTGTTGAGGTCACCTGCGGTGGAAAACACAACAGAACTCTGGACTATTCTAGTGCAGAGACAGTTTTTATAGCGTGGATAGAGCCGAGTGAGCTGCCAGGAGCTGCGTGGGCCGAACGGAGCCGAGTGCAGCTGTCCGAAAGATTTTTAATGTTTGAAAGGCCTTCTTTAAATAAAATTTAAAGTTCTTCATTTAATAAGATATCAAAAAAGGTGAGAGGAGAATTTTATTTTAAATGAATAACAACGAATATATATATATATATATATATATAGGATTGCCAGTGTATATATATATATATATATATATACACTGGCAATCCTGTTGCAACTTCGCCCGCGCTGTGGTTACTTGCGTTTCCCGTCGCGTTCAAGTATTTTTATTTTATATTTTTTAGTCAGGTAACCGGAGACAGGTGCAGCCAGTCGCGTCGCACGTACAGTAACAATGGCAGTAGCTGCCATTGTTACTGTTGGTGTACACTATTACACCCCTTAAAAAAAATTTAAGTTCAAATAACCCTAAAAATAGTATTTAGACATGTATCTGAAGAGTATCTGTAAGCCCGAATCTAGTGAATATAAGTTAATTAGTACAATTAGAAATGGGGTAAATTTGCAATCATTGTTCAAAATTTTTTATATTTCTTCAGTCTTTTCAAATTTGAATTACAAAAAATCTTGCCATTGGTTTTTAGATATTAACATGAAGAGTTCACACGTTAAAAATCAAGTTGATGTATTCATTTTTTATGAAAAATTTAAAAAAGATTCGGGCTTCGAAAAAATTCGAAAATCCATTTTAACCCTTAAAACTCGGAGTTTCAAAAAATCGTTTTTAGTGTTCACTTACAGCCTAAGAAGAACATACACAAACGTTTCATGAATTTTGATGAAAACAAAATAGATTTTGCTGCCCGTGAATGAATCAATCTCTCATTGATTCAGGAGAAGTTACTTTATTAGTACAGATGGATAAATAAATTACTAGTATTTTTATTAATCTGTCATATTTTATTTATATTCTTATTACGTGGCAAAGTATTAGCGTTTTTAACTATCATTTCTGGATTCAAATCCCGGTTCTGTTTGTTATTTTTATACCAAAAACTTGTTAATTTCTTGTTAAAAAAACGGAGGAGTAAAGTAATTGTAATTGAGCATACGTCTGTAATAAACAAAGAGAAATAAATAGATATTCTTTATAAAGAATAGTAAAAAAACATTATTAACGATGAGAAAGTAGTTAAAAAAAATAAAGAAAGAAAAATATTTTAAAAAAATTTTGTTTAAAATTTACGCTCTTTAAATTTATTTGTTTAATAATTATTTTCACGCATCTGAGAATGTTACCAATAGTAGAGTGATGGATGTTTAAAAATATTTTTATTTCATTTATTATTTTTTTAAACTAAAATGATTTAAAGATTTTTTAATATTAATACATTAACATATAAAATAACATTCATGTGATTTTTAAAAGAAATCAATTATTCAGGCATCACATTAACACATTAAATCGGTTTAATAGAAATTAAATTTCCGTATTATAAAGAGCTAATCGTATTTAGTGAATGAAATGTATCTAATTTTAAGATGAGTAGCCGTAATAGAAAATAATAATAAAGCTGTAAAGAAATTCATTCTATCAACTGTTCAAAAAGTGAATGACATTTCAAGAAAGAAGCCGAATGAGTAGCCAAAATACCATTTTAAAATAGTTGAACCGTATTCAAGAAACAACCGATGCTAATTTGTAGGAATGCAACCACAAAAGAATTCAGTAGCTAACAAACCTAATATAATAATACAACTAGAAGCTGTAAACGTTTTTTTTTCTTTTCATTGATTAAATCGCTTAAGTTGACATATTTTATCTATATAATCATGTATATAGTACTAATAATAAATGAAAAGGTACTAAAAAGATTTTTTTTTAATAATAAATTAAAATAATAACAATAATATTTTCAATGATTGCAATTATAATAAATTATATTCCAATCTTTTTACTAAAGAGATATGTAATCCAGCTAAGCGTAGGTATATTTTGATGGTGTATGCGTGGGCTAAACGTCCTTTTTATATTGCTTAACAATCCGCTAAAATGTTTTAACAAGGTGTATAAATTACACAAGACTATTTTCCATTCAGTGTATAACAAATTATATTGTTATGTGTTCATATTATAATATAATAGAAATAGCGTTGCGTAGAGTAATACATTTCAGTAGTTAAATATTACATTTAAAAAATATTCTGATAATGTAAAAAACAAGTTTCTTTTGATAGTCTTTTTGTAAAAAAAAAAATCCTGTCAAAAATTTTAGTAATAAAAATTAAAATAATTTATTTAAAGAACAATAATTTTTTAGAAAGACAGCAAATCTTGACGTAAAGTTACAAATCTTGTTTTAAAAAATAAAATATTACTTTCCCAGCTGTAGCGATATATGTTGCTATAACAGATGTAGTTTTAACGAATCAAAACTCCCAAAACAATAAAATTGTTAAGGTTTCGACGAAAGTTTGTCGTCAATTTAAAACATCAAATATTTTGATTAAAAATACAAAAACTCTTGCCGGCCCGATTTCATACTTTAAACAACTTCATAAATCCTAATAATTCATGATCCATAAATTAGTGTTCTACTTCTTGACTTGCTTTTGAAAGACGATAATACACAATGCAAATCAAAATAGTAAATTCTATAGTTCTAGATACATGACAGTATCAAACGATTCAATCATTCAAACTAATTAATTAATTAGCCGAAAAAATATTAACGGGTCGTAATTTTATTTGTTTCAAAAAGTAATTCAATTTTAGAAAAAATGTATAATTTTAAAATAGCAAAACAAAACGTTAATTCCATTCACAAAATTGAAATATGTTTTAATAATTTTTTTATTCAATAACTTAATATTTTCTAACTTAATTAACGCACAATTATAGGCAGTAGTGGTAGTATGATACTTTAGAGTGAAGATGACATTAGAAATGATTTCGTCACGTTGAATATTCAAAATATCAAGGAAACATTTTATTAAAGGTAAGATTACATATGATTAATATTGTGTGACTTTTTTACCATTAGGAGCATATGATAAATATATCATAGAAACCTACGAATGATAATTACTTCACATAATAAGGTGTGTAACATTCACTTTAAATTGTCACAACGACCCGTACTGCCGCTAATGTTGATCTTTTCATTAAGTGACCTTTTTATTGAAATTAGAAATTGATTATAGTGTTTTATAGAATATTTTCGCCGTAACGGACAAAGTTGAACTTACTGTTGAGATCGTAATGCATTTGCGTAGTACAATAATGTTAAGCGTAAAATATTGAAGGTTCGTACAAATTCGTTCTTAAAAGTATGAAATCGGGCCGGCAAGAGTTTTTGTATTTTCATTCAAAATATTTGAGAAAAAGTGAAGAAATTTTTATTATATGATTTTGTTTATATATCCACGTATATAAAAAAACTGTTATAAAATATAAAAAAAATCTCCAATTATTTCTCGATGATTTCGTATTTGTTTTATGTTAAATAAGTTCTATTATTTATTTAAAATTATTAGTAGAGAAGAAAGAAAATAATTAACGTTGTATATTTTTGTGTATGAGAAAATGAAGTAGGAAAATATATAACAATTATTATCATGCATATCTGTACTTTTTTGATTCGGACAATATCTTTTTGAAGAATTATAAATAAATAAATTGTTGAATTTTTATTTTTGATTTTTGATGTTTTCAATTGACGGCAAACTCTCGCCGAAACCTTAACAATTTTATTGTTTTGGGAGTTTTGATATCTGTTTTTTTGTTTTCTGTTCATTCGTTAATTTCTGTAAATCATAGACGATATATCAAGTCTAGTCACTAACTAGTCATCTATAAATAATAAGATTCTACTAATTTTTATGAAAAAAACAACTTCAAAATTCTCAATAAATAAAGCACTCGCTCTTCATGAATGAAAATCCTTTTTTTTTCACTGCGGTAAAAATGAAATTAATACTGATTTAATTCATATAATAATTGAAAAACGGTTCAGCATTATAAAAAAAGTGTTTCAATAGTGTTGATACAAAATTCTCAAAAAAATACAGGCTTCACAACGGTAAAAAAAAGTTGAATATTATTTCTAAATAAACATGAGTATAAAGCAATTAATAAATAATATATATGTTTGTACAGGCATATATGTGTATACATGTGTATGTATATGTAATTCATGTATATATACATATAAATATTCATTATATGTACAATTTTTCGAAATATCACGATCCTAGCGGATCCAATTTTGCAAAAATATTTCGTTTCATATAACTAATACATATTTTGAATATGAGCTTAATCGGACCATAAAAACAATTTTTCGAATTATCATGACCCCCAGCGCCACCAAATGGTTCTGATTGTAGAATAAAAATTTTTCCAATTTATTTCTGTTATATTTATTCTTTTTTTTAAATAAAACTAGTACAATCTCTTGTAAACTAATATTTTTATTTATTTTTAATGAAGTGATGACACTTAAAAAAATTATTTCCTGTTCAGTACTTTACATAAGGGTATTTACTATTAAAACAAGCTGTAGTATATTTTCTTTTAAATTGTATTATTTCAAATATACATTATCAGGTTTTTTGTACGCTACCTAGTACTATCAATACTGCTATCTAGCGGTGCGATTCGTAAACGGGTTAGGAGAAAAAATCAAGGTTAGAAGAACAAAAATTTCAAATTTTCAAATTTAAAAACGTTACGAAGATTATCACATATTTATCGAAAAAAAACCTATATTCATTAAGAACATCTATTTCTGCGACGATATGTAGCTTATTTCATCGAAATTATTATTATTTTTTTTTTATTAAATAGTTTAAAAAATGTTGAAATGTCGATTTGCGAGGTGGTCAGAGTAAATAAGTATTTCGGTATGGAAAAACTCTCGCCGGGATAATTCTACCGAACGACTTGAAAAGTATATTGATTGATAAAAAAAGCAGACTATGAATTGCGTAACTTTCCCGGGTGCGCCGGTCAAGTTATGCAATCCATTTTTGAAAAACGTAATAAAGAAATACTAAACAGGCTATCAAAATTAAAATTTTAAATGCCATGGGTAACTTGCGAGATGAGATTTAAATTTTTTAAAACACTTTTTAAAAATTAAAAAAATATTTCTTGTTATAACAGACCATTGAAGTGGGGGGTAAATATGTTTTATAGTTATTTGAAAGCCTATTGATGTAGAAAATATAGATGCAAAAAAACTCTGATTAACTCCTTTTCTGAAACAAGATGCAACTACAAAATGGAAATATATAGTCATTTTTTGGGTAGGGATGAATATTAAGTAAAATTTTTGGTAGTTTGGGATCTTGATAAAAAAAACCCGTTAACTTTTGTAAACTTTCTGCTAAATTGCTCCAGTAAAGGCATGGAATTTTTTTCGGCCAAAACACTCTTCACCCATATTCCATTTTTTGCAAAAGTTTTGCATTCTTCCCCCTGTCAGTAGGTAGTACTGTCTACCAAGTTTAAAGAAAATCGATCGATGATGGGGTCCAGAGTTATAAGACCAAATACAGGCCAACTTATATACGTATGTATGATGTATATACGCACAAACGTCCGTCTGACAAAATAACATTTTTGCAATTGGGAGCATACGAATAATTTTTTTGTCCGATATCTACAATTTATTTAAATCTATCCTTTCTGTAGAAAACATTTTTTAAATGTCTCCTTATTACACAAGACTTTAAAAACCAATTTTTTCCCCGATCTATAGCTTCTCGTTCTAGCTGCAGTTACTATAGCAGCATATATCACTGTAGCCGGCAAACGTGTTTCAAAATCAATTTCATAACTTGATCGGTGTACCCGGAAAAGTTATACAATTCATTTCCGGCTTTTTCCCCCTAGAAAATAGACAATGTATATATATATATATATATATATATATATATATATATTATTAACTTAAAAATAATTTAAGTTTATTTTCCTCTTGATTAGATAGAATTAAACATAATAACGAGAAATATTTTACTTAAAAATATTATTTTTATTAATTTCTTTGGTTAACCAATCAACTATACAAAGTTATAAAGTAAATTCACTACGCTGAAAATTTACAAACCTCGAAGATAGAGCAGAATATATAAAAAAGCAAAAACTTTATTAATAAATAATAATTATCCGGGAAATATCATAAATAAAATATTTAAAAATACAATTTATAAGCACTATAATAATATATCAGCCAACTATCCTAATAAAAATAATAAGAGTGAGAATTATGTTGGTTTGTCTGAAAAGATTAAAAAATTGCTACAAAAGGATTTTGCAATAGCCCATCAAAATTACAACAATCTGAATAGTATGTTTTCTAAATTAAAATCGCGATAGAAAAAAATCAACAAGCCAACATACTATGCAGCATTCCGTGTAAAGATTGTAACGCGTTGTACAATCGACAAACATTTCAATACCTTAAAAAAAGAATAGAAGCACATAAATATAGCAAAAAGGAAGCGACAGCGCTCACAAAACATACAATAGAACATAAACACTCGTTTGATTTCAACATCACCAAAATATTAGACAAAGAACAAAATACACATAAAAGGCCCACTCTAGAAATAATATACATCAAGAAAAATACAAACACTGTCAACAGTAGAACGGACAGCCGGATTAAGCAATATATATGTTAATTTAATTTAAAAATTCATATTTATATTGTAAATTTAGTTTTAAGGAAAATAATGTGTAATGTGTAATTTTTGAGAAAAATATGTGCATTCAATACACATTTGTGCATTCAAAATATGTGGTTTCAATACACAGGAAATAGCAATCAGGTTATATAACGAGTTACATATAATTATCTAAAGATAAGATGAGTCATGCGTGTGTAGGGGGTTCTATTGCAATGGGTGCTGATAAAATATTATCTAGGATGGGTAGATCAGGTAATTTCTTAGTATGCAAGAGAATTCTGTATGATGCATGTATGAATGTGTATTGTCACCTGAGGAAGCTTAGAGAATTACAAGTGAAACGTTGTGTATTTAATATATAAATTCAAAGGTTAACTCAAGAGTTTAATAAAGATAATATTTTTAACTAAAATATGTCATATATATAGGGTATATACATATAAACCTACACATATATATACTAGGGGTGTTTAATAACCCCGTAAAAAATAGAGGACATAATTTTTCGGAAATTTTTTTCAACATTATCTCTCCGTCAAGTCTGCAATGACTTGAGGAATATGTCAATTGTAAGAGCAATTGACATCCTTGAGCAATTGAATTCCTTGAGGAGGAAGTCAACTGAGGAAGGTGTAAAAAGCTGAAAAACAGCATGTGAAAGTTTGATGAAAACTGGTTGGGTAGTTAGGTTCAATTTTACGTCGAAAAAATTTGAACGGGGCAAGTTAGAAGCGTCATGATGCTGCAAGTTGGAATATGGATATAAAATAAAACAACCAAAAACTGGTTTTCTTAAAAAATAAAAAAAATATTTATTTATTTTTTTAATTGTTACTTTCACGTTGGTTCAAACAGTTCCGACAATATTTTCGTTATTTCCAAACTTCTACCTGCTTGTAATTAGGGAAAACTAGGTGTACGCCAATTTTACACTAGCCTACCCAAAGTGTTAATTTAGTATTATTTTATAATCAATCATTAGTTCTGGATTGTTAGAGAAAGCTTTTAATTTTTTTGTAACACAATCCTTAGTTTTAAGTAAATTTAAATTTTTGTTACTGGTTAAGTTTAAGTTAGCGTATTCATAATGAAAAGTATTCTAGTTTACTTCAAAACTTTTCCTCTACATTAGCTCCGGATATTTTCGACAATGTATTTGATAGTTCTGAAACTTTTCTTACATCGGTTACGGATAATTGATAGAGCAAATTCACACAAATTTCAACTTCAAATAGAATATACCCTCAATGTTAAAATGATAAATAACAAAAGCGATAAAGATTATACTAATGAAAATAAAGTTTAAACATTGGGATTTTGGGTAAGCGAGTAAATAGTCATGCTTATGGCTAGCGTGAGGTTGGACTATCCAGTTCCCAAAATTTAAATTTACTTAAAATTAGAGGACATTTTGAGAAACTAACAAAAGTACTGTCGTAACTATCTGGAACTAACATGAAATTAATAATTTTATAAAATAAACCCAATTTAATTTTGGGGAGACTAGCGTGAAGTTGGGCCAGCTATTTTAACTATTTTTTATTAATTACAAGCAGTTAATATTCTGGAGCTAATATCACTAAAATATCGAGAAGTAACGTGGAACTAACAATTAAACCAGAAAAATCGTGGTTGGTTAGGTAAATTCATACTTCTTATTTTCAGTTAATACATTTTTTGCATGACTCATATCCACACATTAAAAAGCAATCAAATGAGAGATCGGTTTACAACGTAGCCAAATACCTATTCTTTTACTTTTGTATACACAGTGAAATAATGTACAAAACCGCAGATTGCTAGTGATAAGTTACTTAAATTTTAATTTTTATACATAAAAACGTAATGGTTTTAACCTTTAAAAATATACAGAAAATTTTTAAGATAATTTACTTTAAAATGTCTCAACTTAAAAAAGAAACAGTTCTATTTATATTTAGTCGTTAACCGCGAATGTTTGTGACCACATGTCACATGATACTAAGTTGAAAGTAAAATATTAAATTACCATTGACCAAATAAAAAATCATAAGTTCTGCAATTCTTTTTTTATCTTTTATTGGGATTTCTTACAATATACAGTATGTCCTAAAGAAGTAGCCTTGTATAACAGCTCATAAAAAAATAATATATATATAAAACGTATATATTCCATTTATTGCTTCATGAACCAATAAAATTAATCAAAAATTAATTTTTCAACTACCAACAAATTTTTGAACAGCATTCAAAGAAGTTAGCTAAAAATGTTACTTTTTAAATATACGGCTGAGAAACAAATATGCCAAATTCAACTTGAACAATATTTACTTTTAGAAGACAACACATATGTTAATTAATCAAAGAATTTTTCTAAAAATCAGTCAATTTAAAGATACTGGCGATTAGTAAAAATAAACTCAAAATGTATATTAAAGAATCTTAACGATTTTGTAATCTTACTGAAAAGAAAAACGTAGTCTTAAATGGTAGAAAAAAACCACGAATGATAAATGTTACCGTAATTAAAATTTTTATTGAAAATAAAAGATCGTATAATTTTTTAAGAAATAACTTACTAGTAAAACAACTGTTTTAGTTAGAACGGGTAAATATAATCTTTAATAGATTCTAAAGCATCTTTAATAAATTTTACATGAAGTGCTGTTTTTGCGTACGTATCAGCCACATACCCGCCATTACATCTACGTAAACGTAAGTTTAAATGAGCTCATGTTCTACACTTGTTTATTATTTTCGTTTGCAATTTCACGGGAAAACCACGGTAGGTACTAATGGGAAACTGGGAAAATTCACTGGAACGGTTGGAAATAAGGGAAAAGAGTGAATTAGAGATAGTAAGAGAGCGAGTGAGAGAGTGAGATTCTGAGAATATTCTACGTTAGGGGAGGAGTAAAGGGAGGTAGTTTAATGAACGGGGAGAACATTTGCTGTTCCCTCATTAATGCGGCGGCAAAGCATATGTAATGCTGAACGGAGTTCTTTCTCGTCGGCAGCGGCGGCGGGCGTCCGACCGACGATCGTTGTTAGATAAGAGAAGATGCACAGCTGCGCACTGTTATCTCAGTATGGCCGCTCCGCGTCCCTCCACCTTAAAACTCACATTTCTATCTTCCTCATTCGTTCTACAACGCTCTTTTTATACAAGTCTCGTCAAATTTATCTTTCTCACTTGCCACAGCCCTTTATACTTCCTATTTCTCCATCCGAAATCTACCATACATTTTATACTCCACATTAAATATAGAAATTATTTCAGTTCACCCCTATCAAAACACATTTCGATAAAAAAAGAACAATACGTTAATTCATTTATAAAAACAATATAAGGAACCTACTGAATATAAACATAAAAATAAATATATATAGTAAACGTGGATAATTATCTACAAATAATGTGAGTAGACGGTTTTAAAATAGGTAATAACATGAAATTGTTTTAGAACCTTTCAATCCAGATAGAAATCTTGTTTTTTTCTCAGTTTTATTAAGGTAAGTCTAAATTAAGGACTTAACAGCTGGTAATACACAAAAACTGATACGAATTTTTAATCACTCCTACAAATAGAAAATCATTAGGTATTTTAACAGGCGAAATTCCTATATATCATATTTTCCTTCGGAGAAGATATATTTGCATGTATATATTTTTTTCGATTTAAATCAATCTGTATGAACATCACGTGAAAAACTTTACGTGTGGTTTTTACTGTTTTTATTCCAATAATTTTTATTTTTTTTATGAATGGGAGCTGTTTTCTCTCCTCAGATCATTGCAAGTTTTGTTGTCGTGTTGTTTTGTTAGATTTTGAAACCCACTGAAATTCTTGATTTTGCCTCAGATATGTTCTAGTCTCGTATTTCTTCATCTATGATGTTTATTTCTTGCCTACCTATAGGGATATCGTAGATTTCATCTATTGTTCTTTGAGTTTTATTGTAGGTGAGTATACATTTTGTTGAGTAGTACGTCATTCAAACGAGTAATGTGATAATAGAATTAAACCTTGCCTTTTCAGATTATATCGATGAGTTTTTCACAGTGTATGTAGAATTGTATATGTAGTGTACGATTTCTTAGTGGTCCCGGATATTCTGCTGGAAAAAAGCATTAGAGTTGGATAACCGTCTTATTTTATCAATCTTGACGTTGATGGAGATGCATTTTTTATTGTAGATTTCGGGTAATTCGGTATGCGAGTTCCAGTTTGCGTGTTCGTTCGTTGATTGGTTTTTTTTCAGTGATGTTGGGTGTCACGCTTTACCCGAGGTATTTGAATGTGCTGATTTTCGAGAATAGATCGTTGTTGATTCAAATATGTTTGGGAGAGTCTTTAATGCCTGTAATGAACTATGTTTTTTCAAAGGAAACTTGGAGGCTAGTTTAGCTGCGTTTCTTTGAAGGATTCGATTTGTCGGGTTGAAGTTTCCTTGTTTTCGGATATCTTCGGCAAAAGCGAGGCAGTTTATGTTGAGATTGTACTTTTTGTACGCAAGATGAATTTGGTTGAGGAATTTCAGATTTGAGAGTTTCTTTTCTCATTCCCTGATGAGTTTTTCAATTGAAAAGAAAAGGTGACAATCCAACACCCTGTCTAATGACAGTTTTACTTTAAAGAATTTAGAGATTTCATCCATGAATTTCAATCTAGATGTCGTATTCCCCATAAAATGAAGATGCAAAGTTTCTGTTATAATTAGTGGGACTGAAATAAGTATTTATAGTAAAATTATCTTTGACGTTATTACCAAAAAAACTGTTTTATAAAAAAAGAACACCAACATCTTTCAATTAAAAAAAGGGCAAACTTTTTTGCGATTTTATACATTAATTATTTAAGTCTGATGTTCTTATTATTTTTATAATGTTCCATTTATAAGCCTGAGGGTCCCGGTTCGAATCCTGGTGAGAGATGGCATTTTAAATACGCTACTAAATTCCATTTCCATACCCCTCGCACAAGCTTTAAGCTTACATGGCGATATCATAAAAAAATTGGTATAAAATAAGATTATACATTTCATTTAAAAAAAATTGAAACTTATTTGCAAAGGTAATAAAATAACATTTAAAAAAAAAATCAGGTTCATAATTATAAAATACTAACTTTTCAATTCGTTCTTATATTAAAACAAAAATTTCAGAAATCGACTACAATTTGAAATACAAGTAAACAAATATAAGGTAAGTACCACATGACTTCCTTGTATGCCTATTAAATTACATATACACATTTTTTTTTAAATGAAAAGTACATAGAATTTTATTTCTGACATTTTTTCATATTTTTTTTTTTTAATAATTTTTTTATTATTATTATCATATTTTTTATTATTATTGAATCATATATTTTTATTTTTTTTATTATTATTTATCGTAAAACTGTTTTTACAATCAGAGGTTAATAATTGTTAATAAATCAATATATTTAAATTAAACAAAAATGTTAAAAATATAAAAATAGAAGTCGGATTTGAAACGATGTGCCTTCCCCTTGTAAGATCCAAATATTTCATTAATTAAAACATTATTTGGTTCTAACTCTGGAACCAATGAAAATACGTACCACTTATGAAAAGCCGTCTATGAGACCTTATTACTGCAGTTAAGAAAATGTCCAAAATCCAAATTCTTTTTGGATTTTGGGATTTTTTAGACACTTTTGGTCTAGTTGATTGCAATCAAAAGGTGAGGTTTATAACTAGATGTTACAACAGTTCTAAATCCAAAATTTCAACATCCTGCGGATAATATTTTTTAGTTATGCGAGATACATACGTACGTACGTAGAGACGTCACGCCGAAACTAGTGGAAATAGATTCACAAATGGTCAAAATGAATATTTCCGTTGAAATCTGAAAATCGAAATTTTTCGCGATCACAATACTTCCTTTACTTCGTACAAGGAAGTAAAAAGGTTCCAAATAAAAAAAAAAAAAACTATTTAGAAATAATCAAGAAACTAACAAATCTGTGTTTTGATAAAAATAAGAAAACAATTTTGGATAAGTAAATATATAATGTTCTGACTGATTATGAACTGAACCTGTCTCAAATGGGGCTATGAGTAT
This sequence comes from Lycorma delicatula, assembly GCF_047948215.1. Classification (NCBI taxonomy): domain Eukaryota; kingdom Metazoa; phylum Arthropoda; class Insecta; order Hemiptera; family Fulgoridae; genus Lycorma; species Lycorma delicatula. Next base: position 114,302,720 of record NC_134462.1, read on the forward strand.
TATTTTTTTTACATGTAATATTTAAACTATTTTTCATTTTTTTTCACTGGAAAATACTTTTAATATTAAATTTATCTCGGGCTAAATACGTATAATAATGATCAAGTTGTAAACAATGATGGTGATAGATAAAATTAAAAATAAATCTTAATTTTCGAATTTGTTATACGGATAAAATAGTTAACAAACGAACTTCTTCAGTAAAAAAGAATTGTACAAAATGATTTATTTAATGATAAGTAAGATAGCTTTAATTTAAAAATAAGTTGTGTACCACTGGAATTAGAAACAACTTTCTTTAAGTCGGCAGAAAATTAAAAAAAAAAAAGAAGTATAATCAATGTCGGTTCTGACCGTGTTAAAATAAAAAGTATAGACATATTTCTTAACCTATTTTTGTTGATGGAAAAGAGATTTTTGAGATGTTAGAGATGTTATTTCTATTGATCTTAATATTACGAAATGTTAGTAATCTATATACAGTAAAGCCTCGCTATAACGCGGCTCGATATTCCACGGATACGGATATAACGCGGATTATAACCTGTCCCCCAAAAAATATCTGATTACCTGAAAAAATAAAATAGGATTAAGAACTAACTTGTTTCTAAATAAGTACAGATTTTGCTGTGTGGCTTTTTGTTTTAAACAATTATTGTTTGTTTTTTCTTTTTTTTTTTTTTTTTAATTGATCCCCTTTGTAAGTTAGAATTTACTTCTCGAAATAACGCGGTTAGCCTACAACGCGGATGTCACGTAAGTTTCCCGATAACCGTGTTATAGCGGGGGTTATACTGTACTTGTTGCCTTTCCTCGAAATTTTATGTTTATACATACAGACCAAAATTTCTAAAACTATTTTATGTATTTTCATCAAGTCTTCGCAAATATCATTGCCGAATGTAGGTTGACGTCTTAATATACCGGTTTGGGTTGTAGATATATTAATTAGTACAATTTTTTACGTCATATTGTTTTTATAAGATTTGAATACTAGACAGTGGTACCGTTGTGCTTTGGTGGTTGGGATTCAATTAACTATACGTCTCAGGAATGGCCGGTCTAAATCTGTAGTACAAAACCACATTTACATATCATACACATAATTCTCATCTCATTGTCGTTGGAGGGAGGAATTTCTAATTGTTCACTATTTGAACAGAATAAATCAAAAAGATATTTAATAGAGTACACGACTCTTTGTAATTTGATTCAGAAATTCTTTATTGTAAAAATAAAATATCATAAATAAAATACAATAATTAAATTTCTTGTCTGATATCTGTTAACGGATCAATGGTAATAGCATAACTTCTAATTGAGATCGTATTTTTGCGCCGAGGTTTGCACTTTTTGCTTCCGTATTTTGATAATATAATCTATTGAAATAAAAACTGTAAATAAATAAGTACATTTATAATTTATATACATAATAATGCTGACAGGTATTATAATTATTATTCAACAATCCATGCCAAAAACAATTCAAAGTAAACTGATATAAATAATATTTAATTAAAGTTAATATAAATAAGAATTAAAAAAAAAAATAACACCCCTGTCAAAAATTCCACTTGAAAACAATGTTATTATTGTGGCAACATAATTTTTACTCCAGTATCTTCAGAAAAAAATAAAAACTAAATAATAAAACCGATAGATTATGACAGCTTTACTGGCACTAAACCAAAATTTATTCAAAAGTGAATTTATATAGTTATAATCAAACATTTTCATTATTATGCAGCTTTAAAAACAACACTCTATTAATATGAAATAAATAAATTTTTAATTAAGGAAAGAGAATAAAAAACAAGGTAAACCAGTGATAAAAAACAGTTTAATTAAATAGGTAAATTTAATTAATTTTTTTTTACCTTTGATATAATGAGGTAAAAAATGTAAAAATTTATTATAAATCAGTCGAGGTTTATTCAAGTGTAAGATTTAACAAACTCGCGCGCACACCAGCTTGCACAAACACGCGCGCGCGCAGCTGAAATTTCTGTGGATAAAGCAGTGCGTTACTTCTCACTTTGTAAAATTAATTATTTTTTAAGAAAAAGAAAATTGTACTACAGAAAATTATAATTAATTGCCTCGTTTTAGTTTTTTTTAAAAGAATTCTTAGTGATTGTTCTTTTTTACCGATGTTGATTTTTAATAGTCCTTTGCAAAAACAAATTTAAATCCTACTTTCTTTGGTCAGTAAATTTTTTTGGTAAAATTAAAATAAGCAAAAAAAACGGTCTTCAGATTTCAACGGAAATATCCATTTTGACCATCCTTGAATCCAGTTTGACTAGTTTCGGCGTGACATCTGTACGTATATATCTGGCATAACTCAAAAACGATTAGCCGTAGGAGGTTGAAATTTTGGATTTAGGACTGCTGTAACATCTAGTTGTGCACTACTCCTTTTGATTGCAATCGACAACCAAAAATGTCCAAAAAAACCCAAAATCAAAAAAAATTTGGGTTTTGAACTTTCTCTTAACTGCAGTAATAAGGCCTCATTGATACCTTTTCAACGTACAAGAAAATTGTTTAAATAAAAGGTATCTGTTTTTTTTTTGTTGAGATTAACAACTTTTCAAAATGCAATACAGACGAAAAACAAATTTTTCCGGTGAAAAAACCGAAAAAACACGTTTTTTACAACTTCAGCGCTACATAGTAATTCAATTTCAAATTATACGGCATAACTTCAAAGACATTAATTGTAGAGAAGAATGTCCTCTACATTTTTTTGTTTGAAAAACCTTTCTCTAAAATGCATAGATTCAGAGAAAAACGCATTTCAAAAACTTTTTGAGTTTTTCAAAAGTCTTTAGGAGGGAGGATGTTAAAAATCTGGAGTTAATCTTTCCTCATCTCCCCTAACATATGAAAAAAAAACATCAATCGGTAGGTAAGGATTTTCAAATAAAAATACAAATTAATTGTATTATATCCACTCGCTATCGCTTGATTACCAATTTTTTTATTGGTTATTATTTGTTTACTCCATTTATATTCTTTTACTAATGAACTTTAAGAACACTGCTTAATGATAACTTTTGTTATAGATTGAATTACTGGAGTTCCTAACAACTCTGAATGTACTTATTATATAGTTGTGATTCTACTTAAGAAGCCGATTGTAAATATACTGATTGTGGAACAAAAAATAATTTTTTAAGGGTACAGGAGCATAAATAAAAAATGACATATTAGTTTGTATTTTTTTTTTTGTATCACCAAACAATACAAACCTCTAATATCGTAATCGGCAAAGGTATTTAGTCCACGAATTTCGCTCTTTGTTATATTTGGATATAAAATATACGAAATAATAAGCATTTTTTAAAATTTGTTTCGAAATAGAAAATAAAGCTTATTAAAATCCTTAAAAATAAACTTGTAATTTTTTTAAATAGCTTACAAAAAAATAATCCATGAAAATTTGTAGAATCAAAGAAATAGGGTGTCATCTTGATTGATAAATCAAGCCCATAATAAATTAAAAGTGAATAACATCAAATGCATTAAACGTAATGAATTACGATTTATCAATAAAGATCTCTAACCCACATCCTGTGTTATGATTGCTCTTTTATAACAATAATAATAATTTATAAATAATTTATCAAGTTATTAAAAATGATATTACATTAACAAAAATATATATATAAATTAACTTTAAGATATAGAACTAAATACAAAAAAAAAAAACAACAAAAAAACAAAAACTACCTTCACCGACTTATGTTGATTGTACTGCGATTTATTTACCATGGAAACTTTATGCCACAATACTATTCTAGCCTTAAAAAATATAATTAGTAATTAAACGCAAGGTTATTTAATTTTTAAATGAAGGTTGACATCCCTGCTAAATTCTCACTTTTTTGGTTACCCGTTAGCTCAGGTTGGCATTTCTGCCAAATGTTCACTTTTTGTGACGACTCCTTTTGAAATGAGAAACTTTAAATTTTATTTAAAGAAGGACTTTTAATTTTTAAAAGTTCTTCGGATAGCTGCACTCGTTTCCATGTGGCTCACACAGCTTCTGACAGCTCACTCGGCTCCATCCACGCTATAAAAGCTGGCTCCACACTCGAATAGTCTAGTATAGTTCCATCATCCAAGGACTCAACTTGTGTTTCTTATAAGTGTATAATCAATAAATATAATAATGTATATATATATATATATATATATATATATATATATATATCTGATTTACAAGTTCAAGATTATAATAAAAATAATTTGTATTATATTCGAAGTCAAAAATTTTATTTCTTTGTATGAACAGCGAACAACAAATATTTAAACCCAACCGAGGTATTAAACCAAGGCGGTAAATCATTTGACAGTAATATTATAATATGACTTTACTTGAAGTAAACTAGAAACTAATGTTTTTGTATTTTTAATTAAAAACGTAAGTCTTTTTTTATGGTAGAAATAAATATTATATTAATTCAAATTGGCATTTTATCACTAAAATTTTTCCCAACAAATGTTAGGTGAAAATTTTAATTCCAATTACGTTATTATGTTTTTACTTATATTACATCCAACTAAGAGCAAATATTATTTTTTTTTTATAAAAAAGATTGTGGCGTATTTAAAAGTACAAGCCAATATTTATAATCAAAAAATAATATTTTAATGCAGTTCCATATCTTACTTTATATATATGTTATATAATATAATATAATATAATATATATATATATATATATATATATATATATATATATATATATATATATATTATCCTAGAATTATATATATAAACCTAAAAAAACACAAGAAATCAACCGTTGTAAATTTATTCATTGATAATAATGAAGTATTATGGAATTACTCGCAGTTGCTTGGAAATAGCTTATTCACTCCATCTAACACATCATTTTGATTCCTCACGGTTGGTTTTTTTTTCAGTTACTAAATTATTACTTGATTTTTGGATTGGTTGATTCTAACCTATTACAATAAAAATATGATATCAATCCTCCTTTGTTTACGTTTACTTTTAATTTATTTGGGCTTTTAAGTGGACGTGGTTTGTTATAAAATAATTTCACTTTCTTTTAATTTATGTGACAAAATATTAATAATTTCCTGTTAAGCTGTACTACGTAATAATTATGATATTAATAATAGTCCACCCTTTCGACTATAATAGAGCCAATTTGTAATGTGGACAACGTGCAGATGTACCGCTAAAGAACAAAACAGGAGAAACAGGAAATTTAACATGGAAGAAGAGTCATAGAGGAAGAAACAAGAAATGGAGGTGTAGGGGGACGATGAGGAAGAGGACAGCGGTTATTGCGGTCGTGGAAAAAGCATTAGCGCTGACCAAACATAAGGCGACGTTACAAAGGACTGGACACTATGGTCCTCGGTCGCTTTGGGCAATACTAAGTTCTCAGCCGCTATATATAGGCCTAAAACCACCCTTTCTTTATCATGCAAATCTTCTTGGCTATTGGCCTCCCTTTCCTTCAGCTCCATTACTTTGAAAGCTTTACAACAAGTAATAGTAATACTAACAGTAATAGTTTAGTAATACATATAATGCTATAGTAGCTTCAGATGCAAATGCAAAGAGATTTTAAGATATATATATATATATGTTGCTCATATGATAGGCTACATTTCATTAGACTAAAATGTTATCTTTTGAAAGAAAAACATATATATGGTTGTTACTTTAATCTAGCAGTACGAAGCTTGTTCGTAAAATTTCTTCCTTTTTTTTTTCATAGATTGATTAAATGTTGTGGTTATGTAGGAAGAATGAATAATGTAAAGACCTTTTTAAAACGTATGAAAGGAATTTAAGTTTAAGGGTTAGCAAATAATTATCGTTTACCAAAACTCAGAAGTGAAATGTTTAAAATGAATTTTTATTATTTCCCTCGTTATACCTACAACTTACACAGTTTATTATAGAAAGAAAATGAGTAAATTTTTGCATCACTCAAAAGAATGGTTACTTAAGGTTGTTGAAACCAGACCCATCTTTTTTCGAATTCAAGTATAAATGAGATTTTTTTCTTTTTGTTTATCTAAAATAATATATCAATATTTTATAAGCTACAGTATTGTAAGTAATACTTTTTTCAAAATAATAAATAAGTGAATCCAAGTAGCCAATTTTAATTGTAATTACAATTAAAAATCAATATCCATTGCGTATATTTAAAAAATTGTGAGCATTAGCAACAATTTTTTTTTTTATAAAGTAATGATAACTTTAGCTCTTCGTTTTTCCCTTTGAGATACGTAATTCCATGAACGTTAAGTAGAAATTAATATTAATTAGTAAATTTTGGACTGATTATTTAAGTTTTTGTCTAATACACGTATCACTTTCAAGTATGCGATCTTGATATTAATTAATACATTAATTTAGTACATGTTTTCTTTATAATTTTTGTACCGGTGATTTTATGGAATAAATAGATTAAATTTCCCAACCACAAAAAGGAAATTTCTCTCTCTTTAAGTCATTATATGAACCAAAGCCCATCTCTTCTTTAACATTATTGATGATGGTTGCTCTCAGTCTACTTCTAGGTTTTTACCCAAAACTTTGCCCTCAAACACATTCGTTAAGAACTGGTCATGTCGTGTTACATGTTCTATAAATTTCGCTCTTTTTCTTTACCAAGGACCTCCTCTCACTCACTTCTCCTAATACTTGGTCATTTCTTTTCCTATCCAACCAGCTTTTCTTGATATTCTCCTCCAAATCCACACTTTCATTGCTTCCAGTCTTTTTCTGTCTGCTCTCCCAAGCGCCCATTTTCACACCTATAAGTTAGAACACTCCAGACATAAGTATTAGCCAACTGTTTCCTTATTTGCATACTCATATGATTATCAGGCAGTACATTCTTTTTATCTTGGAAAGCTCGTTTTGCCAGCGCTATTCTTCTTTTTACTTCTCTGGCACATTTATTATCGCTAGTGACGGTGTTTCCCAAATAATAAAAACTGTCAACCCTTTCTACAACAGTACCGTTTAATTTAATATCAACGTTTGTACCTTCCTTTGTTTTTCCTACAAACATAATCTTTGTCTTCTCCTTATTAATTTTCAGTTTAGGTTTTGTTAGTACTTTGTTAGATAGTGTCTCTAACATAATCTCCATTCCTCTTGTTGATTCCGCCAATAACACAATATTATTGGCAAAGTGGATACAACGTATGGATTTTCTATTAATTCTGATCCCTTTTTGTTTTTTCTTTTATTTCTAAAATAGCTTTTTCAATAAACAAATTAAACAAAAACGGTGGCGATGGGTAACTTTGTCTGACTCTCCTTCTTCTTTTGGCCTCTTTCTTTAAGCCGTTGATTTCAATCTCCATTTTCTTCATCTCCAAACTGTCTATAACGCAAGAATTAGGGGATAACAATATTGTAGTAAAACTAATGAACTTAAACGGAACTGAAAACGCAAATCTGATTAGCTTCGAAAAGCTCTTCAAATTCCCTAAGGTGAATCTACGATTTTAAAAAAAGAAGAGAAGAATAAGATTTAAATCAAATAAGGAAACTTATAATTCCACGAAAATTTGGAAACAGATGCGGAAAGAAGTTCAAATTCCTCATAGGTATGATCTGAATGATTAAAAAGACTTAATAAATAAGTTTTTGGGAAACTTTGAAAACTAAAAAACTTAAGGGTAAAAGAGTAGGATTGTCTAGATAAAATGAAATTTAAAGAAATAATTTATAATTCAAAGGTGCTTATAGGTGATGTAAAAAAGAATACCAGAAGAAAATGGAAGAAGAAAAACAGTTGCACTGTGTGAAATTGAAGGGATTTTGAAAAAGAAAGAAAATAAGCAAAAATGAAATGATAATGGTGATCCCTGATAGGTTACTTTGAAAATAAATATTTTTAAAAAATACAAATTTTTGTATTTTATCAATGGTAATTCATATCTAAAGAACGAGTAATGATATTTTTAACTAACTATAAAATAGAATCTGATGATTATTAGAAAAGGTTTTAATTTTTATTGATAATACAAAAAAAAAAAAAAAACGGACAAGACTAGGAACACATTTTTCTGAATGAATATATATATATATATCTTTTTTTTTAAATAAATGTATTTTTGGAAAGGAATTTAAACTGTCACAAAGTAACTTTCCTTCTACTAAAAAAAAATAAATAGTTACGTAACCGATTGTAAGGTATATTTTATTTACTAGTCGTCATTAGTATTGGATTGTTATATCATCATTTTAGGTACAATCTGAAATCATTCAAAGTATTTCCATGGGAAAATAAACAAAAATTAGCACAAAAAAACTTACATAAAAAAAAAAAAAATGTGTGCATTTTTAGACTGCCTTTCTTTGTTCTCAATTTAGTATTAAAATAAAGTCGTTTCTCAGCATTCTTTTTTACATTTTTAATAAGACGTTAGTTTCTCACGTATTATATTCTTTTCAAATGACTTTATTTTAAATGGACATAGTTTTTAACAGCCTACCAGTATACATAAAAATAACAGCTTTTTATATATATTCCAAATTAAGACTGGTATATTTGGCGCCGATTTAAAAAATTTAAAATCTAAAAAAATAACAAAATAACAAATAAAACATTAAAGAAAAATACAAAATAACCAACCGGGTTGGTCTAGTGGTAAAATTCCTCATCGTAAATCAGTTGTTTTCATAGTCGAGAGTTCTAAGCTTTAAATCCTAATAAAGGTAATTGCTTTTATTCGGATTTGAATACTAGATCGTGGATACCGGTATTCTTTGGTGGTTAGGTTTCAATTAACCACACATCTCAGGAATGGTCGGCCTGAGTTTGTTCAAAACTACACGTTTACCGGTACATTCAACAGATATTGATAAGTCGTTAATAATTTTAATTGTTGATGAAACTATAAATAAAAATATTTAAAAAAGAAATCGAAAAAACATTACTTTGATCTCTTGTAACACATTATAGTCGAGAAACATAAAGAAAAATGGGGTTTAATGATATATTTTGTCCAATCATGCAGGTAATGATTTTTTTACATTTTAATAAAATATTAGTTTTTTTTTCAATTTTTTGTGTAATTCTCTTAATGTTTAGTTTTGTAAAAAGGAGTAAAAATTCTTTCTTTTTACATTAAAATTTATCTTAATGTTATCATCAATTAGTATTTTATTTAATTTGCATTGGAATAATCAACAATTAGTACTTAATGCTGTTAACATAAAAACTGCGAATGAAATTCTATAGATTTGTTCTCTTAAAGAAAAGAGCTGCTTTCACGCCGTACGGATTTAACAGTAATTCCAGTTTCTTTATATTCTTTATAAATAAAAATTATCCGATTATTGTAATAGTTTAGAACTAAGCTTGTGTAAATTTTAATTTTTATATATTGTATATTTAAGAATTAAGTTAATACGTATTTTAAATTACTGATTTCTTTTTTATTCTTCCTGTTAACTCTTTACTATTTGATATAAAAGTAAAACTGACAACTCGAAATGGTTTTTTTTTTTCACGACGTACGTGATACTTCTATTTTTTTAACTTATTTGATGTATAACTCGTTTAACGAAGAGGGTTATATTTCCTTCAACCCATATCCTTTTCTGATAAGATTACATATGACTAATCAAGTATCATAAATATTTTATTGAGGGTAGTTATCTTTTTTCTTTTTTTTTTTAACAAACATTGTTATACAACAAACGCTGGATAAAAAAACGAAATGAATAAATAAAATAAGTTTTATTAAAATATAATGTTCTGTATTACCAAAATTAACAAAATCCTGTACGTAAAAATAAATAATTTCTTATGTGTTATGTCTTTATTACTATTATTGTTATTTCCTTCTATTACTTAACTTTGTTTGATGCGTTAAAATCGTTTTTACTACTACTGTTACTATAGTACTTTTATAAAAACTAACTTCATCGGATGAATGCAATGACAGAATAATCATGAATTTATATTAATACAATTTATTTTTTATAAACGTATAATGCTTTGTTTTAATAAATATATAGTAAAATTGAAACATTATCCTAGGTATGAATGTCGATCCCAATATAAAATCAATTCAAATATGTTACGCGTAATTTTCATCTACAATGAGTGAATGTTACTTATTACAGAACGTTAAATCTGTTATTTCATTTTAAATACACAGTAGGTAATGAAACCACAGGGTATAGAAAGACCTGGATATGGGCATTAAACACAATCGAAATCTGGCTGTTTGTACCATTTGTCGAATAATTTGCCGCCTTGGTTTAATACCTCAATTGGGTTTAAATTATTCTAAATATTTGTAGTTCGCTGGTTCATACAAATAAATAAAAATTTTGATTTTGAATATAATATAAATTATTTTTATTATTATTAATTATTTTGAACCTGTAAATGAATTACTTGTACATTCATTTCAAACACAAGTTGAATCTCTGCATGACTAACCTCTTCTAGGGAGGAGCTAGCTACAGCGTAGATGGAGCCGAGTGAATTGCCCAGGAGCTGTGCGAGTCGTACGGAGACGAATGCAGCTGTTCGAAGGACTTGTTAAAAAAATTATAAGTCCTTCTTTAAATAAAATTTAAATTTCCACATTTAAAAAGTCACAAAAAAGTGAATATTTGGCAGGAGTTCCAACCTGAGATAACGAGTAGCAAAATAAGTGAAAATTTAACAGGGATGCTAACCTTCATTTAAAAATTAAATAACTCGTTAAATAACCCTGTGTCTTAACACAATTGTAATAATCGGAGACTGAATTAAGTAAATGAACGAAAAAATAAGATAAATTCTACAGAATTTTAAATGGACTGAAAGGTACTGTAAGTAAATACTTGATTACAAAAATCTTTAATACTTTAGTATAATACAACTCCTAATTACAATAATACCTCCTCTCTTGATTGGAATCCGAGAACGCAACACATTATTTCACAACAGGAATAGGTAAAACCTATATCTAAGATGCGTTAAAAGCATTTGATGTAGAAGAGAAACAAGTAAGGGGTGCTTTCTTTAAGAGTAATGATATTCACTAAAAACCAGTCCCTATATTGAAAAAATAAAGGTTTCAACTATCTACAATATTATATAAAGAGGAGGTTTCTGTTTGTTCGGTATAAACAAAAAAATTACTTGATCAATCACAACCAAACTTTTATCCGTGTTTCTTGGTATAACTGAGAAGGTTTTTAGATATATTTCATCTCGAAAAATCTCAAAAATATCTAATAGTGGAGATTTGCCGGTTGAAGCACAAACTTTAATGAATTGAATTAATGAACTGTGAACTGTGAGTTTTTTCACTGTGTGAGTTGGGTTTGAACTGAATGATTCGAATCAATCGAATGAATAATTTTACAAAAATAATAGAATTAAATTTACGTTAAATAAAATAACATTAAATAAATTTAAAAAAATTCTGTTTAACAATAATTGGGCTTCCCGTGGGGAATTCGTGTGAGAAGTGGTGTGTCAAGCGAGCACCTCGTGGATGACTAAACCGATCATCACCATCATCTGGTCACAAACGGGGCGACTCTGGGGCGCTGTTTTGGGAGATGCAATGGGATGCTCTTATAATAACTCTGCAGGTCCAGGGAGTAGAGTCCTCTTGGTAGACGGGTATGACGACCGAAGCAAGCTCTGTGGTATCCAGGGCGCCAGTTCCTCTTGAAAATTGGTAATGTTAGGCAAAGCGAGCTCTGCGGCCAGAGGTATGCTCCTTCGCCCAGGCAGGCCCCGAGGAGCCCCTGAGATGTCTCCGGGATTCGCTTAGGGAGACCTGAGACCCGACCGTCCAGGTTCTGGCTAGGCGGGCCGGCTAATATGTATATATAGATAGATAGCAGAATATCACGTGCATTTAATAAGTTTAAAATGCTGATGTTTAGCCTTATATATTTTTTATTGATTAATGCAATGGAGGAAGTCAACTGCTTTACTATTTATTTTCCCTTAATCAGTGTAGAATTCTATTCTTATTATTCTTAAGGATGGTGACATATGACATCTTCTAGAATAAATTATGAAATTTGTTAGATTGCACACTATTGTTCCATAACGGCGCCTAAGAAGGACGTAGTACAACCAAGTTAAAGGCAATTAAGGAAAATGTAATACCACTAAAGCACACGGCTTACTGTGTTTGTGGCTACACCGTAATAGCGGTAATTATTATTAATTTATTTATTAATAATAATAACGTAAATATATTTATGAAGAGATAATTAAATAGGTTATGAAAATTATTTTACGATAATAATAAAATAATGCGGATATCCGAATATAAAATTAATTTCATCTTGATTGCATTAAAATATAAGAAAATCATTTGAAAGTATTACTGTCAATAAGAAAATAAAAATTTCATTGTTTAATCTTATTTTCAATACTTTAAATAGGTTTTATAGTCGTTTTTTCCCCCACAGAAAAAAAATTACATGATATAAGGGTATTTGATAAAAACATATCGAATACTTCTTTAGTAAATTTTGTTTATTATTAACATAAGAATGCTTTAAAAAATTGGTTGAATAGCTTTTTAAATTTTGAGAGGTTCTTCTCTTACCGAAGTTTTAAACGATTGTTCCTGAAAACTTGACTGAAATAAAATAAATGGAAAAAATACCTTTTATCAATTTTAATGTTAACTGTTAACCTACCGGGTTAGTCTAGCGGTAAACTCGTCGTGTAAATCAGCTGATTTCGAAATCGAGAGTTACAGTTTCAAATCCTAATAAAGGTAGTTTCTTTTATTAGGATTTGAATGTTAAATTGTGGATACCGGTGTTCTTTGGTAGTTGGGATTCAATCAATCACACGTCTCAGGAATAGTCGCCTGAGTTTGTTTAAGCTACACGTTTACCGTTACATTACACTGATAAGTCGCCATTATGCAGCTGCGGCGTTAATTCGAAGTCTTATCTCAACAAGATCAGCAGGCAAAGGAGGTACGTAAACCCGATCTTTAAAGAAATCTCCCAAGAACAAATGTAGCGGGGTCTGAATCTGAGGAGTGTGGTGGTCGTGCAATTGGACCTTCACGAACAATCCACAGATCTGGGAATCGAATATTAAGAAATCTTGGACTTATAAGCGGTAATAAATTGGTGCTCCGTGTTGCTGATAGTAATGGTGTCCAGTCTGGTCATCATCGTCTAACTGAGGAATTAGAAAATTTTGAGAAAACATGTCCAGATAAAAAATACTATTTATGGCCAATAATCTTACCAATGGCCAATAATCTTATGGTTAATAATCTTAGATCGTATGATCTTTGTTTGCTTAGGTCACAAAAACACTGACCTTAGGCTATCAAAAATGTTTTACAAAGTTTCATGATGGTTTCTTTACCCTATATTTGGCAGTTATGGACGTTTATCTTGTCCGTGATGTGAAATGTTGACTTATCACTGAAAATTACATCGCCTAAAAATGTATCATTCTCTGCAATTCTATCCATCATTTCCAAACAAAACTGCAGCCGAGCAACTTTGTCATCATCTGTCATATGTTGAACCAGGGTTAAATTCTATGACTGAAGTGCAATTGTTTACAGAATAGGCGCTAACAGTTGGTTGTGGAATTCCAGTCTCACGTGACGAATCGATAACGATTCAGTCGTTAATTTATTCGGACTACGTGCCAAGCATTCTCTGAGTTGTTCCATAGCAGCTTCAGGAACGCGTGGGTGTCCCAGTGATTTTGTATGTTTAACAGAACAAGCTGTCGCAACGAAGGTTTGATGCCAAAAGTAAATTGCACGTCTGCTAGGAGTTTCCTTACCGTACTCTATGAAAATTACATTGAATTGCAGTTGCTGACTGCAAATCGTGAAACCAAAAGACTCAGAGAGCACGTTCGTACTAGTAAACGTATGCATTTTAAATAACACTGGCGACAGCGCTGGTGACCGAATTCAGTACAAATGAACTACGTGAATCGAAATTTCATGTGTTTTGCTTTGAAATGAGAGCTTAACCGAATATGAAAATTATCTAAATAAATTTTTATAAGCTTTTAAAGTTGTAAAGTATTTTTTCAATCATCCGGTTTGCTTTAATAAAAATTTTCATTAAATTGCCTCTAAAGAAAATCGAAATTGTTTTTCGCGTTAGCCCCAACCTCTCGAATTGGTCGATTTTTGAAAAAAAATTAATGCGATCAACACCACAAATTTGGAAATATTCAAGTTAAATTTGAAAAATGATCGGTTCGTTCAATCCTTAGGTATAAAGTCAAAAGCAGGTCTACACATACGTAATACGTAAGCAATACATACGTATATATTTTTTATCTATATGAACTAATTGGTTTCTAAAACGTAAAGATTTGTGTAAAACTCGATATGCCATTTTTGACAAGATCATCATGCTTTCCACTTTTATATATCTATTCTAGCTATATTCGCCGGGAAAATAAAACAGTGAAGAAATAAATTGAAAGGTATAAAGAAAAAACATACAATTTAAATATAAAGTAAATCATATGTAATACATTCTATAACAATAAAACATTTATTATTCGAATAAATTATATTATTTCCCAACAACTAAAAAAACACTGAAATTAAATGCATTTTAAAATATAATTCTGTATTATTGTATTGTTACATAATTCATAGAGAAATGCAGTAATAAGATACTGCAATATGCAAGTAAGCCTAGTTATTCTATACAACTAAACTGAATGCAATTATGTTAAATGGCTAAAGAAGTGGGAAGTGTAGTCACGTGAAAATAAATTATACTCCAGAAAACAAGATATGAATTATTACTTCATAAAAAGAAAATTATACATGTTTATTGCTTACAATAGAACTATAATATTTCCTTTATTCATACAATATTATATTTTTGTAATACATCAAAAATGTATTTTAAAGTTAAATGATTTATAAGTATTTATCGTGCTAGAATATGATAGCAAAAAATTTCATTTTATAATAAAGTTGTAGTTGAAATCGTAAATATATATTGTATTCTAATGTATATATACTTAAACAATACTTATTCTAATAATACTAAGGTATTTTTCATACAAAATTTACATAGATTCTTCATTTTAATATATAAGCATAACATACACATTAAAATAAAAGAATTAAGCGTGCAGAATGTTTGGAAAAATACACCATCAATTTATGATACCGTTGTAAATTGCTTTAAGCTGTTTTGTTGCTGCACTTGCAATCGATAACATCTAGGGTATGCAGGCCTTTAAAACAAAAGTTCTTCACTTCGAAAGAAATCCAGCCAGAATCTTCTCTACCTGGGCAAATATGCTAAATTTTTATCGCGGAAAAATTGAAAATAAAATTTTTGTTGTAGTGAATTTTAAAATTCCGCATAGAGTGGTATGAATTTTGTATTCTAGGTCTTAGGTTCAATTCCCTGGAGAAAGAGGTTATTTTTTAATCTCTCATTCTATTGATATAATCTGCGTAATTGAAAATTCATGGAATAAATATGCAATTCAGAGAAAATATATTCATCAACATTCATTACGTGCTTATATGAGTTTTATTGAAAATCTGTCATGAGTTGGAATGTTATATTTTTCAGTAATAAAATTTTAAAGCAGAAAGAAGTTAAAAATTTTTATATGTACCAAAATCTATTTTAAGTGTTTTACAAGGTACTCATTATAATATACTTCTATCGTTACGTTAATACATTGAAATTTAATAAAATAACATGTTATGCAACAATTATCAGTAGTACTACCTACTTTAACATGATAAAAAGAGCTGTCACAAACACTTAAGGAGATAAAAAAAAGATATATAAAAAATAAAATTTCCTAAGAAAAACTGAGCCACAAAAACCGGTTACAATATTGATTTCATCAGTAGTATAAACAACGAAAATTATAAATATAATAATTCAATTTTTTTACATAAAAATATATAAGTTGATACATTAAACAGAGACAATCAAGGCATTCGAGCGAATATTATGTAAAAACTAATAGAGAATATTTTGAACAATTAATTTAATACTTCGTTTTATTTATCTACTCTTAATTATTGATATTGTTTATAGATATTTTCCAGTATGTAATAATTCATAATTTGGTTTAAAATTCCATTTTGTCTAAAATCTTTTAAAGACTTTTTCTTCAGAGGCCTAATCTTGAATGTGGTCATGTTATTCCTCATTATAAGTTCCTGCTTTGAGTGGTCACTCTTCTATTGAGGAAACGCACAGACTTGTTGAGGTTATCAGCAAATGCCTTGAGAAAAAGAAAGAAATACTGTTCGGCTGCCTGTTGGATTGTCAGAAGACCTTCGACAAGATATACCTGCCTGGCCAGTTATAAAAGTTGAATAAGACCTTATTACTTATATTTATGTAGCTAGCTGGACGGACGTTTTCCACAGGAGAAATTTAATAAGGATTTGTCTGTGTTATTCGGATATTCCTCAAAGATCGGTTTTAGAGCTTGTTCTTCGTTTTATTTTCACAGCGGACCTTCTGACACCGGACTATGTCACTGTCGCTTCAGTTGCCGATGAAACGACTAATCTGCCTGTCGATATTAACCCAACTCTAGCTTTAAGTATAGTACAATCTGAATTGGACGAAATCAAGGAATAGCTGTCAAAAAAAAGTAAACGTTTTGTTTGATGTGATATTCACAATGAGCAGAGGAAACTATCCTCGAGAATTACAAGCAAAATCAGTTATTTTTACACGGATTTGAATACTAGATCGTCGATACCGGTGTTCTTTGGTGGTTGGGTTTCAATTAACCTCACATCTCAGGAATAGTCGAACTGAGACTGTACAAGACTAAACTTCATTTACACTCATACATATCATCCTCATTTATCCTCTGAAGTAATACCTTATGATAGTTACGAAGCTAAACAGAAAAAGATAAAGGAAACTGTCCATAGGTCAACCTCGATGGCGTCTTCATATAACATGATGAAATAGTACGGTACTTTATTCTTCATCTTGATCATTGTTTGACGTGGAAGTCCACGTAAAAGAAAAGATATAAAAACACTGGATATTAAGATTAAGGAAAGTACCGGTTGTTAAGAAGAGGTTTCACTATCTAACAAATAGTAACTGTACACAACTATCGTGAAACCGATTAGGACCAATGGGAACCAGATTTAGGGTACAGAAAGCAGCGGCAACGTCAAGATTATACGATTCCAAAAAAAAAATAATATTGAGAAGCATCACAGAGGCGCCTTGGTTCGTAAGAAACACTGAGATCAGCTGATATCTGTGTTTACTGTTTATTCGAAAACAAATACAGCGATTAGATCTAAAGTATAAATTGCGGCTTAACAACTAAGTGAATTATTTAGCTATTAACCTTTTAGATAATCGTGAAGACGGTAGAAGGCTAAAACTAATCCATTATTGAACCTTGTTAACTTTATATGATTTGAGGTTAAACTGCATCAACTTAGTGTTAATCGAATTTTATTAAGCATGGCTCGTTGGTATAAATATATAAATTTTTTACATCATAGTTTCCACTTACCAACATTCTTTAATAGTAATGTTCGAGCTTTCGGATTATTAATCCATCCTCAGGAACAATCATCATTGTTCCTGATTATAAATGATTATAGATTATAAATGATTTATCCTCAGGATGGATTATCGTGAGGATAAATTATACTGATGTACAATTATTTACTTCACATATCATTAATTATACTAAATTGAATTTTATGAAAATATAAGTATAACAATTCATCATCAAAAGGTAAAATAAAGTTAACGTTACCCGTCATGTCAGTAAGAAGGTCTCAATTGTTATCTAACTTTATTTCACATTTGACGATCAATTATTGTATTCATATTTTTATAAAATTCAATTTAATATAATTAACGATATGTGAAGTAAATAATTATAATGTATAACACATCATTGTTCCTGAGGATGGATTAATAATCCGAAAGCGCTCGAACATTACTATTAAAGATTGTTGGAAAGTGGAAACTATTATATAAATAATTTAGTGTTAATCACCATTTCATTTTGTTCAATTTATTTATTTTTTCATTATTAATACAATTTTATTTTCATCTTTTTTCTTGTTTATGAATTCTTATGATGATTTTTGTTTTTTGTTCAACTGCCAATGGCACTGTACTCTAACCTAACTATGTGTACTTATGTTAAATGAGTTCTGTATAGGAATATAGTATACACAATGAAAAATTAAAAAGTTTTCTTTGTGTATACACAATTGTGAAGAGCTTTGATGGTAGCCTCTCTACATGTGATTGTATGTGATCATATATTTACGTATATTTTCTGTAATACTGTAATCGATTGTAAATTTTATTTTGAAACAAAATTTTTTTATTTAAAATTATAATACAGTATTTTTCTGCCACGGTTCGATTTCTTTTGTTATTAATAAAAGTCAAATTCTTTAACTCTTCATCGTAGTTAGTTGACGTTACTTATGTAGATATTCACTGCAATAAATTCTTTACAAATTTTGTTGAAAAGTTTTTATTTATTTACTGTCAATTTAACGAAGACATCGTAAGTTAATCCTAAAAATTGAGCTTTCAGATAACAACTTTTCATATTTTATTATACCTTTTGCAAAAATTAGTCGAAATACTATCCTGGAACATGTTTTATTTAATTTTTCAACTCAAGATAATTTAATTTAATCAAAGTTTAATTATTCAATTTAATTAATTTAAGTCAAAATGAAATTTTCCCTTAATTTTAATATTTCATTTTACCCGTGCAGCGAATATAAAAGTAAAATATTTTGCTGGCTACAACTTGAAAACTAAGAATTTCCATTAAAAAATATTTAATTTTATCAATGACATTTCTGTACACATTATTTCATATAAAGAAAACTAACTGAATTTCTTCCAATATTCCTAACCACGCATATACATACGTACACAGTTTTTGCATAAATTGACTGGTCGGTTAAAGAATTTTAAAACATATACCTAATTTAGTAAATGCAAGTGTTTCTTCTCTCGAAAACAACCGTCTCTCGGGTAGAATTCTTAATCCTCTACGCTAAGCCATTCCACCGGACGTGAAGGAAATGACGTAATCATCTTTGTCCTTTGTAGGAGGACCATAATGTTTCTATCTTTCTCTGTCTATATGTCTATGTCTACAGGGACAGATGTAAAATTATTTAGAGGTTAAAGAGTATGTCTATATTTCACTGTTTACTACTGAATAAAGTCATTTGGCTAGTTTTATGAATTCTTTACTACTAACCACCGCGCGTGTGGGCTGGTAAAAATATTATATGCTTTTCTTCTTTGTTTATTTTTTTTTCGTAGCGGCTACTTATACTTAATACAGTAAAACTTTTTTATGTACATCTGTGATACGCATAACATTAATACGTTTATACGATTTCCGTTTCCAGAAGAAAAAAAATATACATTTATAAATACATTTTTAAAGAACTATTAATATTTATTTATTCACTTAAATAATTGCGAGTAAAAGAAATAATTAATTACAGTTACCGTATGATTAACTTTTTTTGGTTTTAATAAGCTTGACCAGGATTCGAACCCAGGAAGTTATTTTATATTTCTTAAATATTATATATTTTTAAATTAATATTTAATTCCTAAAAAAAATTATATTTTTATAAATTTTATTATAATTTTAAAATAAACAAGAATCATTTTAATATTAGAAAATATTTAAAAACAAAATAAAACTGCCGATCTCGGTGGCAGAGTGGTAGTATCTCGGTCTTACAACCGGAGGTTCCGAGTTCAAATCCCGGTCAGGTATGGTAATTTTCATACGCTAAAAAATTTCATTTCCATATCCTTCGCACAAACTTTAAGTTTACGTGCTGATCTCAAGCAAAAATAAAAAAAAAAATCAATTAATAGAAAAAAACCCATAATACAAGAACTGCTCAAAATGTCACGCACTGTTTACACAATACTGACCTAAAGTTAATGATATACATAATGTTCCAGGACGTATTCCCTGAACTTCAGGTACTGATTAAGGACACTCAAATGAAAAAAAAAAAAAATAACTTTTTGCCTGTTTTCATTTCCTCCTCTAAATATAAGAAAAGTTGTTAATAGTTAATAATAATAGTAAATTAATAAAAATTATCATTCATTAAAAATGTGAATATAAAGTACTCATTACGTATACGGAGTGTTCCGGGACGTGTTCCCCAGACTTCAGGAACTGATTCAGGATATAAAGATATAGAAGGATATATATAAAGAATATTTAAGGGAAGAAAACTACAACTGAAATACCTCTTATATTGATACCTGCATTCATTTATAAACCAATGAATAGAAAATTTTTATAGAATATAACAAAGTTTTTTGATAAATATCAGTTTTATGTCTCACATATTAACTTTTTAATTCCTTATAACTGCTTTAGATGTAATTTTGAATAAAAGAATGGACACGCAGATGTTTCATTTAATTGTTTTTTTTTGACATTAGAGGGGATAAACTAGCTTTACTTCCCCTTTACGCAAAATGAAAGAGTGTGTGTGCGCGCGTGCGCGTATGTGTGTTTTGGGAAAATAATCTACAAAATAATTACAATGAATAAATTTAATTATGCCATACGTAAATTTTAAAAGCACCATATTTTTTACGTAATACGGTTGGCTAAATCCTTTATCTAATTTATTATTTTCTAGAAGAAAGATTTCATTATTACAGTAACAAAGATATTTTTTTTCATTTTTGTAATAAATGAGTAACCCCTCATTACAGAACAAAGTTAAGGTCGATAGGGACAGCAGTGGTAAAGTCAGATTGTTTACGCTACGGAAGAGGAGGGTTCAGTTTATATGGATAGTGGCGGCGATGGAGTGAGACGGTTAGGTAGGGTTAGACTGCAAATTTTGGAGGAAAGGTTTTCCTTACAGTAGGGAGTTGCTTAAGCTTAACTGATTGGCCAAAACGCCTGAGGGTTTCTTCCGATTCTTGCCCTGCCCCGTGTAATCATCGCTGATGAAAAAATAACTTCCGCCCGACTAATTAAACGTTGTTTATTTTCGTATGTATACAACAATTACTATTTCGTATGGGCTAATTATAATTTTTTATAACAATAAGAAAAGACTATCATTTATCAGTCGAATTTAATTTATATTTTTTCTTCTATAAGTAAATAAATAAATTACATTTTTTATATTTATTGTTTACACATTTTTATCTCATCAAAATCTAAAAATCTACAAAATAAATTTTTATTTATAAATAAACTCATTAGACGCGTTACCGAGAATATTTCAGGGTTGAAAAATTCTTTTATTCTAAACAAATAATTCTGTTGTTGATTGGAAACGAAATCGAATTAATTAAATAGTATTAAATTCTCAATATATATAAATAAAAAAAATAATTAAACTCACAATTTTTATTACAACCTGAGAATTAAATTTTATAAAACTGTATTTTGGTTATCTCAATGTTAAATAACATTTATAAACTAATCCATTTTATGCTTCATCTCAACCAAAATAAAATTAATCCTTTGTCCTTTTATATAAGGCACCTATCAACACATTTTGTAATTTTTATCTGTTTAATTAAGTAAATACATCCATATAATGCAGATTATAACGTAACATTAAATAGACTGTCACAAAATAGTACGTATTGAAGTTCGTGGATAACAAAATTAAAATGAAATGTTCCATTTGCTTGGAAGGATCAAGGGAAACCCGCTTATAAGATTTCATTAACCATTAAAATTACAAGATTTTTCAAACTAATGAGAATAAGTTAGTTGTATTTATTAATAGATAAAAGTGCATTTTATTTTACGAAGAAACTGAAAGAAATTTTAGGATACGTTTTACAAGCGAAAATTAAGAAAACTATTTATATAAACATTGATCCTTCCAAAAACGGTTCGTTTTCAAGTTGTAACTCGTGAAAAATTTCTCTTCATTTCTGCTCCAAGAGGAAAAAAGTCGTAATAAAATTCTTAAAACTTATGGAGAACAATTAATATGGATTAGATCTGAAAAAATGAATAAAACAGCACCTAAAAAAGTATTTATTGTAATGTTTTTTTTTAGAAATTATTGTAAAATACAAAAAATACGTGTCACACACCAAAATAACCTAAAAAAGAAAATAAAACGTGATAGGTTAATTGTCAACATGAACGTTTTATTGGTTTTGATGTCCTGCATCAGTCCCTTAAGTTAGGCAAATACCGCACCGGGGACGTATATGTTATAATAATCTATAAAAAATTACTAACATCACTTGAAGAAACTGTAGGATAAGAGATACTTTTCTTAAGTCGAATCTTCTGACACATTCTTAAGTCGAAAAAAAACTGACACACAGTTGTAGGACTTTCCCAAAGTGCGGCTAAAGCTACGTTCCGGGAAAGACCTTTACAACTGTGGGTTGTTTCTGATGCGCGGCTTACACTCGCAATTCAGTTTAAATTATTTATAATTCTATTTAAAAAGATTTTTTGTTTATTTAATTCAATGATTCTAAGTAAAGCGCGCGCGCATACCGCATTTAATTCGAGACGGTGTGGTGGTACTAGTAGTGACAGTCTGCGCTAACTAAAGTAATGTAATTTCACAACTTACACAGAAAAAATTTCGTTTGAACGGTCGGCAGACCGGTGTAACCGCAAGGATTAACGCACCAGATACCGAGTCGACCGGGTGATCGAGTTCGAGACCCACCCAGACCGAATTACTTTTTTTCACGTTAAATATTATTCATTTATTTTAATTTTACCGCTCACCTGTAACGTCAAAATAGAGCAAACTACTATAACAACATTTTTTGGGATAGGGGTGCGATTTTACAAAAAAAATAAATAAATATTGTTATTTTTTAATCTTTAAAAATGTTCCTAAGAAAAATATGAATTTAGTTGGGGGAAATGTTGAGATACTGAGGGTTACCTTGTAACACAGCTTTACCCCGTTGACCTTTTAAGTTGAACATTTATCGCCAATGCTTCATATATAGAAGTAATCTGACCAAGATTTATCTAAATCGGTCCAGTAATTCTGGAGATATATGGAAATTTAGAGGCTAACACCAAACACGCGTACATACGAATATTAACATCCGGAAAATTTCCGTCCGATATTTTAGGTGTTAAAACGTAAAGATCCGGTGAAAACCGCATATGCCCAAATTGGACCGATTATCATACTTTCCCTTCTACAGGTATAGCGTTAGATGGGAAACTCAAAACCTTATAAATGTAAACTTCATTTTAAATATAAACCCATGTGTTACAGTCTAATTGAAAACAGTTTAAATTAATCAATCGTATTTACTGGCAACAAAAATCTGATGCTCAATTTTTTTTTTATTTTAAATACTATTTCTGACTTTTTGAATCAGCACAAAGATGTTACGATAGGGTATTTTAAAATAGGAATATTTGTAGGAATAATAAAAATATTTATTAATGATGACGAATTGTTTTGTTAAACAGTGTACAATTAATAACAATCTACGCAGCTTAAATCACAACTTTCTTGGTTAGCTGGTTTTAATTTTGGATAAAATCCAAACATGTTGTTTAAAAACCGAAAAAATGTTCTATTCTGTAGTTAACAATTTTTATTATTCTCTATGTTTTCAAAAAAAGGACGGTAAGTACTACATTTTCATCATCTCACGAAATTTTATTATCTAAAAATATAGTTAAAAGTTTTTCAGAATGGGCAGAAATAGGTAGAATATAGTATGTTAAGTAATGATGTATGTTTATTTTCTATTTTTCTTAGTTTCTGCTGTAATAATTTTATGTTTTATATAAGAAAGATAAAATATATTTGTAGAATCTGTAAACAAATGTAAATTGCCAATATATGCTTTCATTTTTTTTATTTTTTGTTTAAAGATATAAATAGTATATAAAAGGGATATACTTTAAATGTTAGGCAATAATAAAAAAAAAAGTTGATATATTAACATATTTCACGGAACATTTTATAGTGAAACAGCTAGCAGTTTAACTGGAATCTTTGAATATTACTAGCCTACGGAGGTCATGCTCAATAAACCACGACGTGAAATATTCCTTCTCAATTTATAGAATATATTACTGTATAAGTTAAGTTAAAAAAGTAGCCGATTCTGACTTATTCGTTTAAAATTTTATATTATTATTATTAATATATTCAGCGGGAATTAAAAAAAAATACTAGTGTTAAAGATAAAACGCATGTTTCAAAACAGAAGTCAAGTCTTTGGAAATCCTTCCAAGCATAGCATGTTTAAATCATAAACCTTAACACGTGTTTTGTTTTTTTTTTATTAAATCAGAAATCTCGTTTTATAAAATTTAATAATATGTTTATAATAATAAGACTGTCCAACGGAGATTAAGTGTTTGCACTGCAATGCCCGTGGGCACGCTCTTGAAGGCCGTGGCTGCAGGGCCGGCGGCCGGAAATGAATTCTGTCGTCTTCACTGTTAGGATAAATTTAGAGTTGAGACAGCCCCGTTCAGGAAGAGCCGGCCGTTCAAGTCCTAGTAAAGCCAGCTACTTTTACACGGACTTGAATACTAGATCGTTCTTCGGTGGTTGGGTTTCAATTAACCACACATCTCAGGTATGGTCGAACTGAGAATGTACAAGACTACACTTCATTCACACTCATACACATCATCTATTCATCCTCTGAAGTATTATCTAAACTGTAGTTACCGGAGGCTAAACAGGAAAAAGAAAGAAAGAAAGAAAGAGCAGGCCGCTTAGGTATCCAAACCTCGATGATTGGGCGGGAACTCCCTTGTGGTTTTGGATTTTGGGGAGTAAAGTAAGACCGTAGCTCTGTGGGGGATTCCTCCGAGGGTTCCTCACAAGTGGCAAGGCGTAAAGACCGGAGCCCCGGTAGGGTTCCCCTAATTAGAGGCATGGCGTATCAACAAACGACCGAGTCCCGGCTTCTTAGGGAGAAAATTGGTTCTCAACGAGGCAGCTTGAGGCAAAGGAACCCCCGGAGCTCTGTTAATGCTTAGTTGTATGTCCCGCTCCGGGGGGATAAGAAATGATACACTCAAAAAAACAATTCATAATGGCAGCTTCTTACGGGAATTTTAATATTAACTAAAGATGTCGGTAAAGAATATCGTCAATGAATATCTTAAATTCCAATATGGTTTTATGAATTCGTTTTAGAAATGTATGTGACTTAACTCAAGAATTTAAACCGCAGAAAATTGAATGACTTATAAAAATTAAATATTTTATTTTTTATTTGATTAAAAAAAGGGTTGTTTTTTAAAAATTTATTTTGCATGAATATGATGTTTCATATTAAGTATTTCATTAAACTGATAAAACAAAAGACTGAAAATGTTTTACGTGACTTTCCCGGCCCTGCCGGTCAAGTCATAACAACACCTTGTTTAATAAAAGCACAATAATGTATTTTAAATCGATATTTTTTTTATTCTTTTACATTTTATACGCGTTTTCTCTCATATTACTTTTTGCATACGAGTATTTTTCGTTTTCTGGTTTTCTCCCGAAGTAAATAGTGAGTAAAAATACCGTTGCAAATATTCTATATCTGTATGATTCCTATTGATATTGAACTTAGTGAAATTCTTATAAATCTTCATAAGAAGTATAAATTTTCAAGAAAAATTTGTAAAAATATTTAAACTGAAAGGAAATAAAACAAAAGAACAAAAAAAAAATATTTTTGAATTATTTATAAATGAATTATAAATTAACAGATTAATTAAGATTAATTATAATTCATAAGAAGATGAATTATAAGTTAACGGATTTGCTTTAGTTTTCTTTGAAATGCCTCGAAAGAAAATCAAAATTGTTTTTTTTTCGCAATATCAGTGCCTTTATAGAAATAGTACTATTTGAAGTTTTCTTCTCGGTTCACTTCGTACATTTTTTGTAATCTGCCGTGAATAGCCTTTCTTTCTTTTTCCTGTTTAGCCTCCGGTAACTACCGTTTAGATAATTCTTCAGAAGATGAATGAGAATGATATGTATGAGTGTAAATGAAGTGTTAGTCTTGTACATTCTCAGTTCGACCGTTCCTGAGATGTGTGGTTAATTGAAACCCAACCACCAAAGAACACCGGTATCCACGATCTAGTATTCAAATCCGTGTAAAAATATCTGGCTTTACTAGGACTTGAACGCTGTAACTCTCGACTTCCAAATCAGATGATTTGGGAAGACGCGTTAACCACTAGACCAACCCGGTGGGTTCCGTGAATAGCTGGAAGCTTATAATTGTACAGAGGGATCAAGAAGAATGGGAAAAATTGTCAGGAGATATACTACTGATGAAATAAAAGAGGAAAGTTTATATAAACATAGGTTCGGAAACTCTTATTTAGCGAGTAACGGCTGGCGAAAGATTTCGCCCTGATTTCTGCGTTTTATAATTAAGACATACAATATTTTTTTAGGATCTAAATTAAACGCTAAAATTTGTGGTCTTATATGAAATCTGATTTTGAAAAATAAGACCCAGGACAACATTTTTAGTAGTTTTCGAGAAATTTGGGTAAAAAATAAAAGATGAGGTTTTATGTTTATACATAAAAGGAATGTTTTATGTTTAGCGTAAAATAAGTTTGTTAAATGGGTAATAAAGATAAAAATTTTAAACAAAACTCGTAGAAAAATTTATTACTCGAGTAAAATGTTGTGATCCCAGTTGAACTTGTGCTTTCTCTGTTTAGCCTCCAGAAGCACCGTAAAGTATTACTTCAGATTATTAATGAGAATGATATATATGAATGTAAATGAAGTGTTTGCGCAATCTCAGGTCGACCATTCCTAAGATGTGTGGTTAATAATCCTAACCATCAAGGAACACCGGTATCCACGGTCTATTTATACAAATCCGTATAAAAGTAAATGCCTCTTTACTAGGATTTGATTCTTAGAATTCTTGACTTCAAAATCAGCTGATTTGCAATGACGAGTTAACAACAAGACCAACCCGGTAGGTGAAGAACATGTCCTGAAAGTTTATTAAGCGAAGTTATCTCTAAAGTAAAGACCGTTTCATTGTAAAAAAATTATTCTGAAAGACGTATAAGTATTTTTTATTTCTCTTAAACTAGATAGATACCTTATACTACTTCTGTAATATAATCACCACATGAATTAAGACATTTATTGTAGCGATACACCAGCTTCAATATATCCTCCTCGTATTCTTCTGCCGCCAGTTCATTTATAGCCACTGATTAACAGCATTTTTAAGTTCATCTCCACCCGCGAATTGTTTACCGCTCAGAAATTATTTCAATTTCCGAAACAAATTATAATCAAAAGGAGCTAAGTCCACACTATATGATGAATGATCGTAAATTTCCCATCCAAATGTTGTCAGTAAATTATGTGTCGGACCCGCAACATGTGGTCGTGCATTATCGGTCAGCCGACCACGTCGCCAATTTTGAATGGTGAACCGGAACGTACCTACAGTATCTCAGTAGACTTTTGCATTTATAGTCGTTCCACGTGGCTTGAAATCGATCAGCAGTATGCCAAACCGATCCCAAAAGACAGTGGCCATCAGTTTGCATCCAAATGGCAGTGGCTTAACCATTATCGGTCTGGTTGGTGATAGAGGATGACACCATTCACTTGACTGCCTTTTTCTCTCTAGCGTGTAATACGAAATCCATGTATCATCGCCGGTACCAATTGAATTAAGGAACTCATCACCTTTTTTTATGCGCGGATCAAAAATGTCAAAGTAGATCCCAATCGGATTTTTTTTTGTGAGAACACGTGCGGCACCCAACGGTCATAAACCTTTTTGAAGTCTAATTGGTCATGAACAATGCGATCAACAATAGCTCTTAAAACATCAAATAAAAGAAGGGCCAGGTAGAAATCGCTGAATCGCTGAGCGGACGATCTTTCCTGATTTCATCATCGCCGCTTTTCAAAAGTCCTCGCTGATTATCGAGGGCCTCCCCGAACGTTCTTCATCACGCACTTCAATTCTGTTAAAACCTTTCACACCATTCTGGGACGTTTCTTTCATTCATTACATTATCACCTTACACAGTAACCAACTGCCTATGAATTTCAGCCGGCTTAACGTTTTGATGGTTTAAAAAACGTATGACCACGTATTTCACAGTCAGCGGCAACATCGATTTTCCTCTTAATTTTATAACGTAATAACTCACACGTAATCAAAGATACTACAACGTAACAACTTACAGACAACAATGCAGTGTGTACATTACTAGCGTGACTCAAAGACACAGGTTCGCCAACATTAAGGAGAGAAATTTAAAGATATTCCTCGTATATCCTTAGTGAATCACTTTGTATAACATCGGGATTTCCCAACT
This sequence comes from Lycorma delicatula, assembly GCF_047948215.1. NCBI lineage: Eukaryota > Metazoa > Arthropoda > Insecta > Hemiptera > Fulgoridae > Lycorma > Lycorma delicatula. Next base: position 114,331,083 of record NC_134462.1, read on the forward strand.
TCTTTCACAAATTTCATGTTTGATGTATGTTCATTTCTGTGAGATAATATACGCCAACAGGATGTTAATAGGAAGCTGAAGTTGGTGGGTGATTCTGAATCCTATCGCATGGAACTGGTTTGTGATAGATTACATTATACATTAAATTACGCTGAAAACGATTCACAATTAACTTATTGGTAACATAGTTACCGATTAGTGTTTTCAATAACTTCGTGTGCGGACGACTTAAATGCGATAGGTAACTTTACTAGATTATCAACTATGTATCTTGAATATTATCTTCAATACAGAAATATATTTTATTCCAAAGATTTGATTTTAAATAATGATTAAGCGATCTATTATCTGATCTTTCTTGTGAAATTTAACGGAATAATTTGATAGTACTGTTTATTTATCTAGTATTTACGATAAGATATTAATTTTCAACTTATTCTTTCTGAGCGTTTATGGAATAATCCTTGAGTTTTCTTTGTGAAGAATCAAAAACGTAATTTGTTTTTGTTTAATGTAGAATAACAATATTATTAGAATAATAATAATTATTATTATTATTACTATTTAGAACTAATTACTTATTTATTTTAATACTTTTCAGGAGTGATGGTCGACCATGAGGACGGGCCTGGTGACCATTGTCAGCCTCGCCTTTACCTTGACCACCCATTTAACAAGTGCTCTAGATCCAAGTAAGTAACATAAATAAATTAATCTTTTGTATTTATTTATTACCGTATAATTATTATCAATAGAAATTTTTATATCCTAGTATGGTATTTATTATATTAAAACAAATTAATTAGATAATACTATCATCAGTTCAATGTTTTGTTTTTGTTCTATTTTTATATCATAATCTTATCTTTATGATATAATATTATTCTGAAAAATATGCATCGACTTACTTAACTAATTATAAACGTTTAGCTTCATCATTTTATTTTATATAACAATAAAAACTATTCAGGAAAATAATTGTTTATTTAAAATCTAAAGTACACAGCTTTATCAAGTGATAAACAATCAACATTAGTGGACACTGATAAAATTGTAAGTTATTTTTTAGAAAATATGAAAATAAGTAAAAGAAAAATAATAAATATTATTACATAATAACGTATACCACTTGTTCTGGAACTTATCGCAAATAAATGAGTTCTATTAATGATAAATTAAACAGAAAAAAAAATTAACAAATGTGGAAACACAACTTATTTTATAACAATGGAAAAGAAAGTCTGGAGAAAGCATGAATAAAAATTCCATACTGCTCTCCGTATAACAACACGTAAAAAATTAGAACTTTAACTTTGCTGTGGCAACATCTATGAAATTCTTCTATTTCTTAGGAAATGGTAAATATTTAACTAAACCACTGGTTGAAAGACCAATGAGAATTTGTAAATTAATTTGTAAAGATAATTAATTGCAAATCAGGAAAAATAAGTAAACTTAAAGAAAGATAAAAATTGAAATAAAGAAAATTTTGCTCATAAAAATCCTGGGTTCGAAATTACCATTTCATCTCATCCTTTAAAGCATTACCTAATGGTGGTCCTACAGGCTAAAAGAAAAAATGGAAACTGTGTCGCAAAATTAATCTATTTCTAATGAGACATTTTTAAAAGTATATCTGATAAACAGGAATTAGATATCTAATAAATTTATTTTATCAATACTGATAGCTTTTTTGAATTTATTAAAAAATAGTTTATTCAATTTCATACAGAATTCATTAGAAATTACACTAAGAAACAAAGATAAGAAGGTTATTTTGAGTACTGTAGTTCGAGTATTAAGGAAAACACTACTTTTTTTAAAATCTTTCTTAATTAATTGTGGAAATATGGAGAAGGTGACAAGAACAAATAGCATTTGAAAAGAAAAATATAAATGCCATCGAGCGAATCACTGATATAATGAAAGGAAAAAATTTCAGTGGTACACCAGACGCTGAGGAAAGACTTCCAGTGAGAGTGTAGCACCAAGGTTTTCAAACATAGAGCAACAAGACGTCCTAGATAAATGCCGTAAGATTAAGTTCAGAATTTTGCTAACATGAGAACGATTCGGATAGAAGAGTTTTGGCGGTTGGGATGCAAAAAGTAGCTTTGAAACTGTGTCACCTCGCCTTAAAGATAAAAGTAACCTAACAAAATTTTTTTTTTTTAAGTTTTCTCTCCTAAGAATATTAAGCAGTTATTAATTTCTTTAAATTTTACCCGGGAGGAGATGCATATTTCATATATTTAGGTGTGTTCTGTATATCTTTCTTGAGATCAATTTTTATTTATCTAACGTACATAAAAGAAATATATTACGTCATGATGGGCAAACTGATTTAAAAGTTTCAATTGTTAAGATATATTAAGGATAAATTAAATTATTTTAAGTATAAAAATTAAGATGATTTAAGTCTAAAAAGATATTAATTTTCTAATGGGGTTGCCTAAAATTATAACAGTTGTGTAATTTTTTAATCTTATTTTTCTGTTTAAAGTACACTTTGTGATTCTTCAGAGGTGCTGCTATTATTTTTTTATGCCATAATTTTTCGGTTATCATTAATTTATTTACTAAACTTATTTATTACAATAACTTAAGTTTTCGAGCACTTTAAATTATCAATAAATTTATCCAGAATTTAATCCAGAAAAAAATTGTAAATTTTATCTTTAACGGAATAGTAGTTATGGAATAAAAAAATTACTCCACCATTAGCTCTTTCGGTATAATATATTTCTTTCGTTATAACTTTTATTATTATTACTATAAAAAAATCTCGATTTTCCATAAAACATGTATGATGTTAAATTAATTGCAGGTTGGCATTTGCTGTTTAACAGTTTTAAACGGCAATATACATATGGTTTTTAATTACGCTCAAATTGCTTAAGTATATTTATCTATTTTTAAAGTAAATAAAAATAACTAATTGTTTTGTACGACATTACCTTACCGCTAAAAACAAATTTTTACTTTATTAATTTAGTTATTCTGTTGATCACTTCGAGTAAAAAATCATGACTTATTAATTATTTAATAAATGTAATTATTTGTGATAATGTATCATTTGCAGTTTTTACTCATAGAGTAGCCGCCACGTAACGGCGAGCTTGTATTATCAGCTCGCACGTCACGTCTGTACTATTGTTCTCTGAAACATTGGTACATAATGATTAGTCATCTCTTAGTAGCATAAACTAACTTGATGCAACTGTTGCTTACAAAGCAATGTATTTTTGTGTGTTACAAAAAATACTATCAAAAATAATATATATATATATAATAATATAACAATAATAAAATAGTATCAAGAATTGATGACATCATGTTTTAAATTAAAAACATTAATTTTATTTTTGCTTCTCTTTTGCTTTTCCATGTACATAAAGTTCAGTTCGGTGGTTCTGCCTCTCGGTATGGTTTTTTGGCGTAATCGGGTCAAACGTTTTAAAGTAGTTCGTTCACGTGTGAATAGTTATAGCTGAATTTAAGTTTGTTGTGAAAGGTAAAAACTTCAGAGACAAGCGCGCGAAATTGTAAATTATTATAATAATAATTATTATCTATTTATAAAACTAATAAAGAATTATTTATTTATTAAAGAAAAAAAATCACCGCGGTACTTGTAGAAATGAGTACAGTTATATCCTACTGAGATTTAATTAAATTTCAAATAAATGAATAATTTATTTTACTATCAAGCTAATAATCTACTTTATTTAAAATAGATATAAAAAAAATATATAATATTCTAAGAAATTTATGCGACAGGTTTTTATTTAAGGAAGTAGAAATATAATACGGTGAAATGGTTTTAAAATAACTAGTTAGCGTTCAGTTAGAACGAACAAATACTACGTGCCCAGTTATGACAACCAGTGTAAGTTACTATTACTAGCGTGGAGATGTAAGACCGCTCTCGTGGTTTATGATTCTATACCAGAGAGAGAGACATAAAAGTGAGACAGAGAGAGAAAGAGTATGACAAGTTACAGCATTATTTCCTTTCTGTGTTAGACGACACAACAAACTAAGCAACAAACCGACCAAGTTAAGAACGAAACTGTAGGTAGTTTTGTAGGTGGGGAGATTAATGACACATTTCAAAGGACACAAAATTATTTTCTCTTTAACAATAACAAACAGAAGTTAGTAGTTATACAAAGCCGCAACCCCACCTCTTCTTTGTATATTTTAACTTAATTCAGGACATTTTGTCAAAAATAAATAAATAAAATATTTATTTATTAGTTAACCAATTTACTTCAAAAATCATTTTTCAAAAATACTATAAAATTAATTGTTTTCAATTAACTAAAACAATACAAAAACTCAATCAATTAATCATAAAAAAAATAATGACATTAAAATTGATTGTTTTTATAAAGATTTATCATAAATCATTAATTTTATAAGCAAAAATAATACGCCCTTCTATTTATAAAAAATAAATAATATAAATTATATTTTTCATTTTTGGGCGTGTTATAATTTATGGATATACTTTTGTCTGTAGGCGTTTCCCATTTGTCTGGTGAAAGGATCGGATAGAATTTTCACTTAAGATTTTAAGAAGTTCCCTAGAAGGAAAATAAGTTTTTCGGTAGGGAAGAAAAACTGCCTAACTAGACGGAATTAAATCTTTTTAATATGGAAAAAACATACTTTAAGTGGCAAAGTAAAAGCGTTGGTTTTTATAAAAACATTTTCTAGTTTATATATTTCCCGATATGATCCTAACTCGATTGTAAAATTCTACTTGTCTTACTAAAAATTAACGGTTCGCTTTTTCCATATACACCAATTTTTTCTACATTCATACTGAATTTTGGGATAGGGTATTTTAATTTAAAAATGTATTTTGTTATTAATTTGAAAATATAAAATAAAGATAATTTAAAGAATTTTTTTAATTTTCTTTTGTTACCCACAAACTTTTATTGTTGACCATGTTTCTACTTCATTTCTATTGATTACTTTTATTATTTACAAAGAAAAATTAATAACAGTTAATGAAGTAAACTCTAAAAAAAGAAAGCATCTGATAATATTTTACTAATAAAATTAAATAAATATAAATTTAAATGGTCATTTCAATTGTAAAACTATCATTTTCAGTAATAAACAGAAAAACAACCTGTGTGTGTGCGCGCGCAAGCTGTATGCATGAATGAAAATATAAAAAACCAATAATAATATGTTAAAAAAAATTATTATTACAGTGTAGAATACTTTATAACAGTGGTGAATGGGATTGTTGTAACGTTTTACTACATTTAAGAAAAAATTTAAACAATTAAAACTTCCATCTCACATTCCCCACAAGGGCAACCAGAAAGTCTTAAAGCTAACTTTACGCATTTAATTGAGGTTTCAAAAGAAATTATATTTTTTACTTTTTCTTTAATATTTGTTTTTAATTTTAAATTGTTTACTTTTTACTCGTATATATTAGTTTTCTGGTGTTTCGCAAGAAGTATTTATTAATTAATATTATTGTTTATCTACACTACTCAATTAATATCTCGATGACAAGTATTTAGCAATCGAAATAACCATCTAGGTCTTGATTTAAGTAATTTCTTTTTCTTTGTAAGGAGTATTTGAACACTTTTTCAAATTTTAAAACCATATTTCATAACACTTTCTGTGTAAATAAAAAAAAATATCCCACCCCCTCTCACTCACACACACACACACACACATATGTGTGTGTGTGTGATTAATGACTTTTAATATTTTTTTAAGTGATAAGTAAAGAATTAATAAAATAAATTGTGTAAAAGTAATTTTTAAATTCTTACCATTAAAAAAGGACATAAATTCTTTAGGAGCTGTTGGAAGTCGAACCCTGTTTTAATAATGTCACCTTATTTACCATTCTATTGCTACACAAAATATTTTTACATTCTCTTAATTGCTTACAATGTTCCATTTTTTAATATGAATGTTATTTTTTTTTTTTATTATTTAAAGACAAGCGTGTCCTTGCATACTTAAAATTATTATTCATATATATATATACACACAGAGTGATTTATCACGTTATGCAGATGCATTGGCAGGTCATTCTACATGTAAAAATAAAGAAAAAAGTACATATTAAACATAGGTCTGAAGATGTTCGTTAACGAGTTACGGCTGACGAAAAATTTATCCCAGATTTCATCTTCTCCAGTGAAATGAAATGAAGCCATATAGAAATTATTGGGACCCAAAAATATAAGTTAATTTGATGGTTTTATATAAAATTCCATCTGACAAATTGCAAAACATGAGTCCGAGAATTGTAATTTCAGTAGTGTTTTAGAGAACCGGCGAAAAATGCAAAAAACGGGACTCCAAAACTCCAAATTTCTAATACACTACTGAAGTTACAGTTCTGGGACTCGTGGTTTTTCAGACTGAATTTCATATGAAACCATCAAATTAACTTATATTTTTGGGTCCCAATAATTTCTATATGGCTTCATTTCATTTCAGTGGAGAAGATGAAACTGGAAAACTTTTTCGCTAGCCGTAACTCGTTTAGGTAGCATTTCCAGACCTATGCTAGTGGCCATTTAATGTTTTTCACAGTTTCAAAAATGATCTACAGTACATCTTAAATAACTGTTTCATAATGGAATTAAAAAATAACATTTACCAAATTCTCCACCTAAAAACCATCATTTTCAATATTAAATCATGTCACTTTTGAAACTAATTGTGAAAAATTTAATACATCCGCAATTTTGATCAGGATTTTCGTTACTGAAGATTTTACGTAAAACAAATTTTTTTCAACATTCTTTAAAATGATTTCACAATCTTACTCTTTCCATTTAGAATTTTTGAGTTGTTCCCCAGTAGAGATTTGATGGTTTTGTGGTTACATACAGAAAAGAATTGATTGCTTCAAGGTTTCTACCTTGAAACATTAGCAAACATTAAACAAACATTAACAAATATAGCATTAGCTAAATTTCATTTTTCTTTGTTTAATGTTTTTTTTAATACTTTGTTAAAATCGTTTTTATACGCGTACGTATCAATTTTTTTTAAAATTATATTTTATAAACAAAATGCATTTATCGTAATGATAAAAAACAGAAAATTTGAAAAATTTTAAGGGTCAGTGAAAAAAACCATCAATTATATACAATAAACATAATATATATATATATATATATATATATATATATATATATATATATATATATTAGAAAACATCAGTTCACAATTTCGATACAATCCAATCAGTTCAACGTACTATATAGATTTCGAAAAAAAAAATAAACCTATCAGAAACAAATGAAAGAAAGAAATAACAACACAAGAAAATAAATATAAAGAGAAATGAAAAATAATAATGGAAATGCCGATACCTTATTTTGTATGGAAATTACCGAATGAATAATTCATTTCAATTTTGAATAACTTATCAACATTATAATATTCATGATAACACCAAATAAAAATGATATAAAAATTCATGATGTAAACTTATATCCTAGTTATGGTGCAATAAAAAATAATAATAATATTAATACAGCCTAAAACGATGTCTTAATAGGTTAAAACAGACTATAGAGATACTTTTCAGTTTTTGGTAAATCACTTTTTGATGGAAATCATAATATTTTGGACAAATTACAAGAAATGATTAGAGATTTTCATGTGTATATATATATATATACACACAATAATTATGCATTACGTCAGTCCGATACTTCTTTCTCTTTCATTCAACTTTTTTATTAGGAACTGTAAATGTTCACAGGTTAAAGGTTGTTATATCAAAAACAGTTCCCATTAAAAAAAATTAATTATTATGAAAGTTTAATTTTGATAGATATTAGAGTCTTAATTAAAGATAAAAATCTATTTATTAATTTGTTTTCTTATTTTAAAACTTAAATTTTAAGTTTTATAAATTGCATGAATACAAAGGAAAATATGTTTCATACCTTTAGTATTAAGTAAATTTAAGGATGCTAAAATATTATCTTAACAGCTTTTGTCAAATAAGTAAATTAAGATAAATACAGTTACTAACAGATGCACCTGTAGTCATAAAAAAAACCCAACAAAAATGAATACTTACTGTCAAATAATAATCATAGACATTTACATAGATTAATATTAATTCACAATTACATATCTTTTGGGTTACGAAAGAAAACACTTGAGTCTCTGTTATAATTATAATTTTATATCTATCAATTAAAAACCTACCAAATTGATAAAACCTTCCTGTAGTACAAATTTACAAAATCACTCATGACTTTCAGCTCACATGCATAGTTGGGAACCTTCTCAAAAACAGGAGGTTATTCCTGGAATTCTAGAAGAAGTAGATAGAGAATACGGAAGAATAGTATACTCCAAGGTAGCGTACTTGCACCGGTTCTTTTTAACATTTATACCCATGATCAACCACTACCTGAGGGAACTCAGAGTTTCATCTATGCTGACGAATGTGCACACATTGCTCAAGCTGACAATTTCGAGGAGATAGAACTAAAATTAAGCAATAAATTGAAAGATCTTGTGACATAATACAAGGAAAACCAGCTCAAGCCAAATCCCAGATCTGTCTTCCATTTGAAGAAACAGACAGGCAGCCAGATGTCTAAATATCATGTGGGAAGGAATCCAGCTGGCGGTCTGTGAAACTCAAAACTATCTCGGGGTCACCTTAGACCGCGGCCTCACATACTAAAAAAAAAACATTGTTTGAACCCCAAAAACAAGATATCTCCATGGAATGCGGTGCGGAAGTTGACTCGAAAAAATTGTGGAATACGGCCAAGTACAGTGAAATCTCAGTCATCACTTTATGCTACTCGGCAGCAGAGTAGCTGTACAGTATGATACCGATCTTGGCATATCAAGGAAGTAGTTGTGGTACTGAACGAAATATGCCACATCATCTCGAGCTGCTTACAACTTACATCTCTGGAGAAGCTAAATTGTTTGTCTGACATTGCACCAGCTGATATCCGACGCAAAATAGCGGTTCCTAAGGAGACGGTCAAGGCTTTTACATCTCAAGCTCATCCTTTTATAGCTATGAATCAGCACGAACACAGGTTAGCTCAAGAAAGAGTTAAGTAATGACCACTCAGAAACTTGTACGAACACCCAAGCAAGCGAGATTTACCTTGTGGCGTACACATCTCAAAGAAGGAAAGTATCCAGTGACAAACTTTTCTCTGGACACAGAGAGGAGTGGAAAACTTAGAAATCTCTGAATAGCCTGCGCTCAGGCGTCCCAAGATCCAGAAAAAACTTGTAGAAGTAGGGTTTCACTGTGGATTCTGTTGCGTGCAACTATGGAGATAAGCAGACTCATTTGCTTCAGTGTTATCGTTGCCCAGCCCACCAAAGGATCTGCTTGAGGTGAAAAATAGCGCAGTTGGTGTTGCTAATTTTTGGCGCACTGTTGTTTATGTGGCGCATGAATTGTGACGTGTAACTATATCTGTGTTATATTTTTGTTTAATTTAAACCTTCCAATGAAATTTTTATGAATTTCCCTAATTTAACTTAGATTTGGTTAAAGTAATCTTAATATGTTTATTTAATATTATTATCTATTTTATTAATAACTTTTACTTGCTTCGGACACGGTATTAAATATCTTTTCTGTTTTACATTTATCTTGAACTTGTTTATGCAGTAGAAACGAGTATTTAAAATTTTTCTAAAACGCGAGATTTTTGTTACGTTTTGTACGCAGATTTTTCCGAGCTCTATAATATCGACCTGAAATTCGATGAGATTAAAAATAACAGTTATATATTAACTAAAATTTCGTTACTACATTTTTTACTACTTTATAATTAATTCAACAGAACAAAATTCGGCGCTTGTGCATGGGAATATGGGATAAAAATTTTGTAGCTTTATAAAAATATTATGCCTAACCGAGATTCGAACGCGGAACCTTGTGGATGAAAGGACGCTACTACTCCACTACGAATACAGGAGTAGTAGCGTCATAAAAATCGTTAAAAATTAAAATTCATAACTATAAAAATCGGAAATTTAAACATAAAAAAGGAGAAAAAACGCAGTTTTCCGCAGTTTCATGAAAATGGATACGATACGTTCACATTTCATATAAAATCGACATATTATTTTTATAATAAAATAATATAAATCAGAGTAGGGTTTAATTTCGTGCAATAGTTCAAACCCAGGTGTCTTATTTTGTATCCCACCGGGTTGGTCTAGTGGTGAACGCGTCTTCCCAAATCAGCTGATTTGGAAGGCGAGAGTTCCAGCGTTCAAGTCCTAGTAAAGCCAGTTATTTTTACACGGATTTGAATACTAGATCGTGGATACCGGTGTTCTTTGGTGGTTGGGTTTTCATCTCAGGAATGGTCGAACTGAGAATGTACAAGACTACACTTCATTTACACTCATACATATCATCCACATTCATCCTCTGAAGTATTATCTAAACGGTAGTTACCGGAGGCTAAATAGGAAAAGAAAGAAAGGTGTCTTATTTTGTAAGCCATAATATATTTACATTTTTATACCATCCTACATGCCAAAACAAAAATAAACACACAGTCATCTCATAATAGTTACGTTGTTTGCTCTAGGACTTTAGGAAAAGTTCACTTTTGTGAATTCTTATTATTTGATGGAGCAGCAAATAACACAGTAATGATTTCTCTCGGTGCTTTCTATTGAAATTACGTAGCTTAAAAAAAATCACAGTTAAAGTTATATCGGTGAATAATTGTATGCGTATAAAAAAATAAATTATAACCACGATTCGTTACTGTTAATCAGCACATCCACTAATTGTTGTGATTAAAATATAATTACAATTTAATTAATAATGTTAATAAAAAAGGAACAGAAAAAATTAAAAGTTTATTAGTTTAGTTTCGAACAGGATATTGATAGCCGGATACATCGATAACTATCGTGAACAGAGCATTTGAGGCAGTTAATGATTAATGCATTACAGCACATGTGTAGCAGGAAAACGGAGAAGGTTCATTAGTTAGTAGAAAGATTATATTTTACGACTTGAACTTTGTAAGGAGTTTATTTATTAAAGCTCAATTGTATCAAAGAAAGTATAAATCCAATAAATAAACACTAGTTCATTTTTTTAACTTAATGTCTAGTACAATGTCTAGTATTATTATTACTATCATAATAATATATGTATTATCTGTTAAATCGGTGAATTATTAAACAATCAATTTATTTAATATGTATAATACTATTTTTTTTTTCTACATATCTATAAAAACAAGAAAATTAGTTATAAATTTCAGTTAAGAAAGTTAATGATACCAGCTACCTATGTTCACATTCAACATAAATATATATGTATATATACAAAAATGAATTACATTATGAAAAAACGACATACATATTTTTCATTTATATTAAAAGAAATTAAAATGGTACTATTAGTAAAAAAAAAAAAAAACATCGCAAAAACTGTATATAATTTGCCAAGATATTAAATTTAGATTACATGCATCATATATTATCGTTTAATTAATTTATACAATTGTATAACACAATGTAAAATCGACGATTTAAGGGTGAGAGGGGGTTGCGTGGGTGTTTTGATTGGTAAAAAGGGAGTTAAAACGGATGTTTGTTAGTAATGTAATTATAATTAATCATTTTCTATATACATTGCTCGTGCATTAGAATAAATGCGTATGTTCTCTATAAATATTCAAAATAATAATAAATGAGATTTATAATTAAACATAATTTCAGCTTTTATTCATAAATGCATGTATACATTTCATGCAGATTATTAGCTATAATATATTGTTTATTGTGAGAAGTATAAAAACATTATTTTAAATTTAAAAACCTAACAGAATTACGGTGAGGAAATTTTGGTTACAAATGGCTTCGCCTTCTGACTACTACGACTTAGGAGAAAAATTAGACCATTAAAGTGTGCTTGGTATGTATGCAAATAATTAGTTATATAAAAAAAATTCTATTCTAAGTAAAACTTTGAGGTTCGAAACATGGTGACATATCTGCCCCCCTTTGACAAATTGTAACCGAAAAATAAAATTGCATCAATTATTTGTACTCAGACTTCACCTAACATTATAATACTGTTTATGAATTAGACGATCGAAAATTTCGAATGTAAACGTTAGTTTTGAATTTGAAGCTGATTGGCATATAATTTAAAAGATTACAGAAAGAAAGTAAATTGACTCTCTAACCCTACCCATCAAAAAAGAAAAAAAAAAAAAAATCTTACATAAAACTCGTCTTAAGGAATAAAATGGTTTTTCTTAAAAATCGAATGTGAACCCATTCTGACCAAAGCCGTCAAAGAATTGCGTAACCCTAAACGTTTTATAACTCCTGCTAGAAAAGGCTTTGCCCTTAAAAGACTATTATTCGAAAATTAAGCGGGAGTAAATAAGCAAGGAAAGAATTTAAAAATATTATTACTTTTTGAGAATCTCACCATGATGACCGTATATCCCTATCCCCTTGACCAATTATAATCAAATTTATCGATATTAGAAATCATAGAAAATTTGATAAAAATTGGTCAATTCGGTCTGAGGATATAAAGCAAAACAATAACTGATTAAAAACAAAAAAAAAATAGTTTAATTGTTCTCCATTTGATAGCCCTCTGCGGAGCTGCCGTTCGTACGCGTTTGCACGAGTGGGCGGTAGCGATGAAGTAAGGTGACTCTCTTACCCCAGAGCGAAAAAGACCGAGTCCCGGCGGGGATGCCTCACTCGGTGTGTCCCCGTTAGAGGCATTGGCATAAAGACTGAGTCCCAGCTCCCGGTGTGGGGACCCAGGGACGTTATAGCTAGGCCTGGTGGATCCTACTCTGGGGGTTTGAGGCGGGCGTAAAGTGAGATCTGACCGGCGGGCTGAGACGTGGAGGCCCGTTAGAGTAAAAGTCACTCTCCTGGGCTGTGTAATATTTAACTGCAAGATCCCGGTGTAGAAGAAGAAAAAAGATAAAAAGAAAACAAACAAAAAATTGTACTTCATTTTCGAATGAAATTACCTACATGCATAATCAAAGTAACATCATGATGTAATAGAATCATCTAATTTGTAGAAGAATGTGACTGTGACTATTCTGACAACCCTCGCCTTGTGACGCCACAACACGTCCTCCATTCCTAGTCCTGATGGGCTTCACAGGAAATCGTCTTTTAGACCCTCTAAACTTGGTAATAAAACACAGTCATCAGTTTGGTCTCTGATAGGAAGCCAACGATGCAAATGCCACGGCAGAAATTTCCATTATTGTATTTACACAACCTACTATCGCCTTCGTTTCTCTTCCAACCACGATCACCTACCTTATCTTACAACCCTCAACTATAAAATCAACTTATTCGCGGAAACGCTATCTCCTCGCCTTCCTCTAACACCGAAGGTTTCACACAAAAGCTTCCTATGTCTAAATTCAATTAAACTATGTACTCAGATCATTTCTTGAGTTTTTAAACACAAAAATACTTTCTTCATACCAACAAGACAAGTGTTGATCGCGACAACAATTTTGCCCTACAATTCAATTTACTCAAAGTTCTCTTGATTTACTTAAAAGTCAAGAAACCGATTCACAAATTTAATAAGCCTCTAATGAAGACATACCCTACCTCTCTCTCCTCTGCGAGATCAATGTTTACACCCTCTCACACCGCAGCTCCATCACAGAGTTCTCCACACATCAATTCTCACCCCAACAGTGAATATCTCAACTAACCGGGGCTCGATGCCAAAATGCCTATCTTAGCGAAGTAAGCATCCAGGCGAACCCCTAGCCACCGGGGTTGCTATCCTATCTATATATCTGTAACAGGATCAGACACCCTCAGCCACCTTCCCCAGGGCTAAGAATCTTAGGAAGCCAGCAACTATGTTCCATTCCCTTTCGATTTTTCAATTACCTTGCAGATAAAAACCGTAATTCATCCTCGCAAGCTCTCTGGCTACTCTGGTACATTCAGCTTCCTATCTGGGGCAAATATATAAGACATGACGCACATCATCAGTGGTCCTACACTCAGCCTGAATTAATCAAACCAAATCTGGCCAACCTATCTCGAAAAGCACCATGACCAAAAAGAAACTGTGGAATCTACCGTTTGGGGAAAAGCCACCTAACTACCCGCATACTTGTCACAGTAAACATTTCATGCGGGTAACGGCCATCGAGCGATTCAGTCCCCCTTACCTTCCATAAATGGAAACCCTGGTCTTTTATTTCTTTTATACGCTCACAGGTAAGTTGTCACAGGTAAGTAATCTTCTTAGTATTCTTCTCTGAGAACCGTAATTGGTGCTCAGTCGCAAGGATATCAATGAGCTCAATAGCAGAAATAACAAGGAATGCCTCTCGAGGGACGTTACTGTAGGTATCAATCACAGATAACAATAGGAGGTGCTGGGTTATCAACAAAATATTCCTATAACATTTGTATCTCATTCGATGAGCTCAGTCAGATACAGCATTATAGTTTCGCATACAGCCTTATATAGAACACACGTGGTTTTAAAATTAAGCTCCCAATCGGGGTAAACTGCTCTCCGAACACCGAAGAAAGTAGAGCAAGCCTTTTTGGCAGCATATGTGACTGCGACTAGAAAAGACAAGAAAGAAAATTCTACTTAAGGATAGGAGATGCTTAAAAATTCACCTACCCTTTGAATAATATTTTTAGGTATTTACCCGTTTACCCATTTTAGGTATTTACCATAAGGTCCGTGTCTCTTTTCCCCATTGTCCGTTTGTGATCAAAGTTATATCAATAACTCTATATACTGAAATCATCTTCCCGACTTTTATCAAAATCGGTCCACCCAGTCTGGTGATGTCAACAAAGAAACAGGCCAACTAAGAAATAATACATCATTTTGGAATTTTCCAATGCAAACATTTTTTGTTTTGTTTAGTAAGCGGGACAGTGAGAGGGGAATCATGAAACGTCAAAATCTGAAAAAAACCTGAAAGTGGAAAATTTAATTCGATTACTTAACTTTCTCTTTTATAATTAATAATTTTAATTATTAATTAATTGAGGTTTTAGAAATTATTGAAATATTTGTAGCTTTTTATGTTTATAACTGTTATGTTTATAACTGTTTTAAATCCCTCCATTTCTTCAAAATGTCTATGAAAATTTTTGAAGAATTAACTAATCGCACAATATTTTGATTTAAATAAAATAGACGCTATTTATTAAAATTTATTGTTGCATGAAAACGTGGAAGAATAATAATAATAAATTCTGTTTTATGAGTTTATAAAAAATTTAGATTAAATAAATAATATATTTCTATTTTCTACACGGTGTTTACGGTTTTTTTTTCTCTTTTATTAACGATGGATTTTACTCGACCGTTTAGCATAGTTCTTTTTTTTATACAACTGTAATACCAGTACAATATAAGCCTTCAGATCATGCAACTGTCTGTTAGATAATTGCGTATAATATTTATTTTATCCTTTATGCACTTCCTAACTATTACCTCTTTTCTATGTAATTCATCAATCATTCAGGTTATGAATGCTTATAAAGAACTTGTTTTTAAACAATGTTTTTGTATACTTTTTGTTATACAAAAGAGTCTTCATTAAAAATTGTGTTAACGAACATTTATTTTTATCCGTTTGGATTTTAAAAGTCACGATCTTTTTCTATTATTTTTTTGTCTGTTTAATTTGTTTAAACTTCGTAGAACTATTATTTACATTCAAAATACATAATAAATCATTCATGCACGCATGAAAACTAAGAGCTTTAACATAATTTAACATTAAAACACGCGAACACATAATACAAACACCAACCACCAACACATAAGCAATTACATGCAAGCAGCAGGTTTTAAACAATATCGCAATCTGCGGTAGACATTTAGTCAGCAATTCAGCAATATAACCGCACTATGTGATTAAGCTGCCTGGGATGGCGCGGCATCAAGATGTCTGTCCGGTATGACATAAGAACGCAATAAAATGCAGGACGCGTAATTACGGCTAGCCAAGGGATTACAACATCCCCCCGGCCACAGTTCTGTGTTCACTCGCCCTCGACATCACCCTGGAATTCACCATCAACGCAGTTCATTTCCTGCACATTCTCACCCAGCCTTAGCTTTATCCCTTCCTTACCATTCCCTTTTCCCACCTACTTCAACTATACATTCTACCTTTCCTTCCATTTTCATCAAGCTCCTCTTATCATTTCGTTGTTGATTATTACTCCACCAGCAGCAGTAGTAGTAATAGTAGTGATTATTATTATTATTATTATTATTATTAATAAAATAATCAATTTTTAGGAATTACAGTTTTTATGCACTAGTTCTTGAAGAATAAATTCTTATAAAATACTCAACCATCAATCTGTTGATAATATTAACAATTAATTCCATAAAGACGAAAATAAGAGAGTAATAATGGATTAAAATATTTCATAAGGCGGTTAAAAAGAACCCTTTATGGATTAACACCAATCAACAGGTTAACATACTGTGATATTATATTGCAAGACCAAGTTTTAAATTTAAATAAATTCATATTTTATTGTTAGTAAATCTGAACGCCAATTTTTATCGGTGTACTATGTACCATTTATTTAGCCAAAAAGGCTAAATAAACATAGTGTGTCTTGGAAAAGACTAGAATTTATGATATTATTGTAAGACTTTAAAAAACAGTTAACTTTGTTGCAAAGCATTCTGAAACTATTCCGGCGCGTTTCAACAAAATTCTTAAATAGAAATAATAAAATAAAATTATATTTGTTAAGTAAAATTTATTTATTTTTAAATAAAAATTTTTAATATTTTATTATTATTAATTCAGTTTTTACGGATAGAAAAATCAAACAATATTTAATTTTATAAAGTGAAAAATTTTATTAAACGAAATAATAAAAAAAAAATAAAAAAAATCGTATTGTTATTAAACATTAATTATTATTAATGATAATAATAATTATTATTAATAATCCTGTTCAAAATAATGTTTTTATTAGTTTGGCCGACTAAACAGATTTGACCCACATTAATTGCGAAAAAAATCAAAATGTTCAGTATAAAAATTTGTATTCAATTTAACCCCATTGATCAAACCGTATTTTACATTAAAAAAAATTATGCACTATAAAAAGTAAAACTGTGAAAAATTAATATTTTAATAACAAAATTTGGGTCTTATTTGACCTTCTTGTTCGACAGCTGTTTGTACGTAATACAAGTACTTTTTTTTTAATTAGTCACAACTTGAAAAAAAAAAGTATATATATATAAATTAGAGAATATTCTTCCCATGAAATTTCCTTTAAAAAAAAAAAAAAAAAAAAAAAACAGGAACGTTCCCATGCTCTTTACATTATTATAATATTAGATACAGTTGTATTTTCAATCTTGAAAATCAAAGTTAAAAAAAAATTAAGAAAGATTATTATTTTAAGTATGGGTATTCAGCTCCCTTGTTTTTTGGGGTTTAAACTTTGTTTATTGATGTAATTATTTACTTCAGAAAGTTGGTCTGATTTGATGCAATATTATTCAACAAAGCTAAAAAAAGTATGATTGTTTACTAAATAAAAAATCTGATGTGAACACCAAACGACTTCCTTGTACGCCTATTAAATTACATATACACATATTTTGCTGCACTTAATTTAAACCTGTTTCATTTAAAAGTGAGATACGATCCTGAAATTCTTTAATAAAGTTGACAGTTACACAATTTCATTGTGGTGGACACCACATTGCATCAAATTTTTTACGGTGTTCGTAGCAGCGTTTTATACTAGTTTATATCTTTTTTTTTTTTACTTTGATAAAGTAATGTGGTGCAAGTGAGAACGTGTCAGATCTGTTACCATGCACACATCGGTTCGAATCCGACTTAATATGCATACATTTTTTTAACTTTTTAAAAAATTTAAATATACTGATTGATTTATTAATAATTTCTGAATTAAAATGAAAAGTACATAAAATATTATTTCACTGATAACTTCTGATTATTTTCATATTATTATTTTTTTTATTGTTATTGAATTATTATTTACTGTAAATTTTTTTTTTTTACAATCATAATTTAATAATTATTAATAAACAAATATATTAAAATAAATAAAAAAAAGTTTGATTTAAACCGTTGTGCTTCCCCCTGTAAGATCCAATTGAGAACTTATAAACGATATATCATATAAGTGGTACTTATCTTCATTGGTTTCAGAGTTATAGCCAAATAAAATTTTAATGAATGAAATATTTTGATTTTACAAGGGAAGGCATAACAGTTCGAAACAGACTTCATCTCCTTTTTTTTTAACTTTTTTTTTAATTGAAATAAATTGATTTATTAATTATGATTTAAATTTTTTTACGATGACTAATAATTCAATAACAATAAAAAAAAGAATGAAAAAATATGAGAATTTATTAATTAAATAAAATGTACTTTTCATTTTAAAAAAATGTGTATATGTAATTTAAAAGGCGTACAAGGAAGTCATCTGGTGCCCACATCAGATTTTTTTTTAATAATTTTTATTTAAGCTAGTTAAGTTAAAATTATTAAAAAATAACGTGTTGCTCTCATTTGAGTAAAAATATCTATCTAATAATCTATGATAGAGGGAGATCCACTGTCAAAACAGTTTTCTTACTACCAACCAATTTTTTATCCTTGAACTTCCCCTGGACCTTTATAGCTAGACAATGATGATATCTATATAAGGCTCTCTTATATACAACCAACCCCATAATGTCTGTTTTCTTTTTGTTTTAATAATCCTAATGCTTGAAGCATCTATAGGGGTAAAGTCGGATCGAGTAAGCCCTTCTAATTCTTCCTAAAATAGTAGTTGCTTTATGACTCATAAACTTTTCCCATTTTCTACTAAATTTAAATTTTAGTACAGAATCAGTCTAATCATCTTTTATACCGTGAAAAACTGAAAAAAAAAATCTGATAGGTTGATAATTGAAATAATAATAATAATAATAATAAGATTTGAAAAGGATTCACTACTTTCCGTTGAATCCGAACGTTACAACAAAACTGAAAAAATAACCAAAAACTACTACTTAATAAAATAAACAATTATTATTATTTCAATTATTAGATTTAATCGATTCTGGAGGGTTTGGAAAAACAATTTTAGTTTATTATCACTATCGTAAGATCTAATCCCTAAGGCATTTTCATCTTTGATTGATGACTATAGTGGAGGTACTTCCACTAAATTTCCACGGTGTTTAATTTTTATTGTTTTCTTTAATAAATTTCAATGTTTCCTTTTTTTTATATAAATAAGATGTCGACGAAAAAAAAAGTAAAAACTTAAGTTAATTAAAAACCGTTATAAGATTTAATTAATTTAAAAAAGATACATTGCCGTACATTAGAATAAAAAGGTTCTTAAAGACAGATATTGGTCTTAAAGATGTTATGAAGAATCTAACACATATCCATTGATATACGGGTTGGAGTTAATGGTGACGTCAGGTATAATTCTAGTCAAGATAGGAGGGATCGTTTGTTCAGTCTATGGCACCCGTGAGATGATGAAAGAGATTTCTCCATCAACGCACCTAAAAAAAGGTACTGCAATACAATATGCTTGTATTTTTAAACATTATATTTTCAATCTCTTTAAGTATAATTGCAAATACGTTATAGGAACATGTTAGATTATTTTATTCATAAATGATTGCTTTATACGAAATAGTAATATTCTATTAAAAACTTAAGTATCATTTCCTTAACGGACCAAAAGTTACGAAATTCTATTAGGTCTCTACTCCAATTGGAGGTCGTCGTAAATTCTTAGCAAGGACTAGAGATACAAACACCACTTTTATTATAGCAAGCTTTAATATAAAGAAGAATATTTATTTAAATATGATTGCGGTAAATGTAATAGATAAAGATTTACTGTGAGAGAACACACTAACAGAGATAAGACAATTAATTAATCTTTCTAAATTAATCTACGGGTTAGGTTAATCTCAAGTCAATTTTTGACAACCACTATTTTTTTTTCTATTAATACAAGATGTGTGAAAAAAGTAATGAGATTGGTAACACTGTGAGCGATCTGGCAACACTGTGTCTACCCGTCTGTGCTAGTCCGGTTTGTTCATCCCTTCCACATGCTCAGTACGAATTTCAACTCCGTTCAGCCAACACATTATTTTTGACAGCGCCATCAGTGAAGTTGTGTTACGAAAATGGAGCATCGGAATTTAGAGCGACGTTGCGCAATCAAGTTTTGTGTTAAACTTGGGGAATCCGCGAGTGTGCCCTTTGAAAAGTTGAAACAGGCCTATGGGGAATATTACTTATCAAGAGCATAAGTTTTCCGCTGGCACAAATCATTTTTGGGTGGCCGAGAACAGGTTGAACATCAATCTCGCTCAGGAAGACCTTCAACTTCAAAATCTGTGAGAGTTCTTGTGAGATCAGACCGTCGTTTAACAATAAGGATGATGAGTGAACAGTTAAATTTAAATACTTTCACCGTACATCAAATTTTGACAGACGATCTGGACATGCGAAAGGTTTCTGCGAAATTGATGCCGAAAAACCTCACAACGGAACAGAAGGACGATCGAAGAAACGTGTGCGTTGATCTTCTTGAGAGGATTGACAATAACCAAGAATTCTTCAATCGTGTGATCACAGGTGATGAATCCTGGATATTTGAATACGATCCTGAAACACAGCGGCAAAGCGAAGAGTGCCACACTCCGTCATTTCCTCGACCGAAAAAATGTCGAATGAGCAACTCAAAGATCAAAACCGTGTTGATTTGCTTTTTTGACAGGAGGGGTATCGTGCAAAAATAATTTGTTCCTCCAGGACAAATTGTCAACCAAGTGTTTTACAAAGGTGTCTTTGAAAGGATCAGGAAAAGAGTCATTCGCGTGAGACCAGACATTGCAGACAAGTGGATGCTACTTCATGATAATGCCCCGTGTCACACGGCTATTTCCATCAGGGAATTTTTAACCTCAAAACGCATTCCTACGGTTCCTCAATCCCCCTATTCACCTGATTTTAGTCCTTGTGACTTTTTCCTTCACCCGAAATTGAAACATGTCTTAAAAGGAAGTCATTTTGGAACTCTGGAGAACATTCAAAAGACTGTGACCGACCAGTTAAAAGCCCCACCACTTGAAGCCTTCCAGTGCTGTTACCAGGAGTGGGAACAACGACTCCGCCGGTGTATAGATGCCCAAGGGAACTACTTTGAAGAGGATAATATTGTTGTTTGAAAAAAAAATCAAAAACTTTGGTAAGTAAAAAGTCAGTCTCATTTCTTTTCTCACACACCTCGTACATTAGTGTATGAGTGACATTTAATAATAGTCTGGAAAGTATTATTACAATAAATTTCAAACTATAATCTTTTAAATAGGATTAACCTTTGAAATAAGAAGACAGATATTTACTACTAAATTATTTTCACCTTAACGTTAAAATAAAATATAACCTATTCCTTAATTATTCTTAGAAATACAAAACCATGTCACCGTTAGTGTTATATTAGTACAAATGAACAAAAAAAAATTTCTTAAAAAAATAATACCATGAAACATCTTGTCTTGTTAACGTAGTCTTTTAACAAAGACTGTTAACGTAAAGAATATTCAGTTCTATAGGAAATTTACTCAGCAAGTTTTATGGTTGTTTGTCATGTATCATACTGTCTTACATTGAATTTTAATATCCTATTTTACTTTTATTATTATTACTCTTTTTGTTTTTTCAGCCAATTCATATATGTATAGGAAAATAAAATAAAAAATACAGTAATTATATTCTATTTCTTATAACAAAATTTTATCGATGTTAAGATGAAATTTTACTTTCCATCAGTATCTAATAATTTACTACTTCGGCAGCTCATTTAACGAATTATTGTTTGGTTATATAATTTATTGAGATGTAGAGTCGAACAAAGGGTCTGAATTTTCATAGTGAGATAGAACTTTCGAGTTCTCCCTATCAAACTGAGGATGTATTAGAAATAAAGAGAAGTAATAAATTATAGCCAATTAAATTAAAATTTATAGTTGAAACTTACAGTTTAAATAATTATATTTTTTTTACAGTGTAGTAAAATAGGTTAAACAAATAAAAAAAAAACAACAAATCATTAAGTTTAAATTGTAGACCTGTACTTAAGATGAAAATTACACCTATTCTTAGTACATCATTACAAAATAGGATCCCGGAAAAAGTTACTCATTTTGACAGATAAGTATTTTAGATACATCCTGAAAATTTCCTGTCCGTTACATCAGGTTCGTAAAGGTTTTATATTTATACATATTCTCACGAAGATATAGGAATACTTTCAGATGTTCTAAAAGTGAAAATTAAGGAAACTTTTTTATATACACATGAGTTCAGAAACACTGCTTTCGGATTTATAACTTACAAAAGATTTTATCTTGATTTCTGTCTCAAAGGAAAAATAAGCCATACTAAAATTCTTGTAATGTAAATTAAGGAGTAAATTTTACGCTTTTATATATTTTTGATCTGAAAAAAAAACATCCGAGAACTACAAGCGAAGTAATTTTTGCAAAAAATTATTATAAAATAAATAAATTTTTTTTGCAAATTTTGTCAGATTTAACGTATGAGTACAATAACTTCGTTAAATGGCCATCAAATAAGTAGATTTTTGGAACACAATTTATAAGAATTTTATTTGTGAGAAAACGTAAAAATTTGTAACTTCAGTGTATCATACAGAACCGTTTAAAACACTTTTTTTATTAAAAACAAAACAGATCTAAAAATATCGGATGTGGACAACACATGACTTTCTTATACGCCTATTAAATTACATATACACTTTTTTTTTTAATGAAAAATACGTAAAATTTTATTTAATTAATAAATTTATTATTTATCGTAATTTTATTTATTATTAACGTAAATTTTTTTTGCAATAAGAGGTTAATAATTATTAATAAATTAATATATATAATTAAAAAAAAGGTAAAAAAAAGGAGGTAAAGTCTGATTCGTATCGATGGTTTTCCCTTGTAAGATCCAAATATTTCATTAATTAAAATTTTATTTCGCTATAACTCTGGAACCAATGAAATTAAGTACCGCTTAGATATATCGTTGAAAAGCTTTCAATGAGGACTTATTATTGCAGTTAAAAAAAGTCCAAAATCTAAATTGTTCGAGATTTCAGGCTTTCTTTGGACACTTTTGGTGCAACCGATTGTAATCAAAAAGGGAGGTGCACAACTAGATGTTGCTGTAGTCCTAAATCCAAAATTCGAGCATCCTACGGCTAATCGTTTTCAAGTTATGCGAGATACATAACGCACATACGTTCGTACAGACAACAAACCGAAACTAGTTAAAATGGATTCAGGGATGGTTAAAATGGATGTTTCCATTGAAAATTGAAAACCGAAATTGCGATCAAAAATTGAAAACCGAAATTGCGATCACAATACTTCCTTTACTTCGTACAAGGAAGTAAAAATAATAATACCTTTATTACGTAATTTTATTATTACTAACATCTGACGGTTTATTACTAAAAATAAAATAACATAGAAATTCATATTAAAATACAAAACGAGTTAGGTTACTTGTGGAATAATTAGCTTAGAAAATAAAGAATGATAGGACTCATAAAAATATCGTACCGCTAACAATAAATAAAAAGAAACGAAAAACTCCAAGAATATAAACAAAATACGTAGACAGAGCGACACATTTATTTCTCACTTAATCATTTTATTACAACTAAAATATATATATATAAAACACACATGTACATTCCTATAATACGATAATAATTGTGAAATAAAATTTTAAGTACTACTCGAAACGATATGAGGCAGAAAACTTCGTCAATTAGTTTTTAAATAGCATATTTCTCCCCTCCAATTTTCTATATATTATATATACACGTATAACAGACCGAGAACTGTTTATTATGACATTAAAACCCGATGCTCCTTCTGTTCTATTCCCCTATTACTAAGATTTATGCTTTTTCTTATTATAGGCACCTGCAATGCAGCGCTTGGGATGGAGTCTGGACGAATCCCCGACCAGGATATTTCCGCAAGTTCTTCTTTTGAGAGCGGAAATGTTGGACCACGTCATGCTAGGTAATAATTTATATTTATTTGTTTTTATTGTATTTTATATCATTTCATTTAAATATGATATATTGCAAGGAAAGAAAAATAAACAGGTACCAAAGTTATATGAGTTAATAAAAACTGATAATACTTTTATTTTAGAATTTTTCTCCTAGTTTTTTATCGCTGTTGAATTTATAGTATTAATTTTTTTTTGTTGACACAATTAAAGAAGAAAAAGCCTAATAATAATTAACTCCTTTACATTCTGATACACAGAACGCACTCCGATTTATTAATTTTTTTTTTTTTATTTTAACGACACAGCAATTTTACAATCTTTTCACCAAGATAACTGAACAATAAGTAAATAAGATGTATTTGAACTAAAATTAAGTTGCCACAGACCCAGCGGCTTGGGACTTAATAATGAAATAAAAGAGCACTCCGTACGGCCGGACCATAAAGTCACCTAATTGAAACGATAAGGCAAACCAAGAATATTGTTCCTCAGCAGTCTTGAAAAATCACTGATCGTGTTACCTAATAAATTGACCGCCAAATAATTCGGGTGCCGATCCAAAAGATTTTCATACCGTAGGCTGACCAAAGAGATTTCCTGCCAAACGGTTCGCAACTTAAGAATATTATATATAACGCTATTACTTTGTAACAGGGTATGTAGAGCATTTTCCTCAGTGTTTTTGTTTGGTAGCGTACAAGTATGTCAATATGGAGTTGCACGCTGTACCCAACAATTCAAGCCTGTAAGTCCAAACAGGCTTCAAAACGGATTTGTAAATCAATAATTTACAAATTATTTTGAAAGCCGAGATCTATGTCCTATCAGCCAGTACATGTGTTTAAACTTGAGATCCAATTATTTCCGCTTAGAGTGATATGTTTCGCCCAAGTAAGTCGTCGATGAAGATGAAACCCAAATATTTAGTCTTGAGATCTCGGATTCGAAACATTGAAGATAGAAACAGGAGGACAGTATTTCTTACGAAGGGTGAAGGATTTTTTTTTTTTTTGGTTGTTTGTGGGCGAAAAACGCTTGGGCGTTATCATCGCCCGGTAGTTATTACTAAAAGGGTAATATAACTTCAAAATAATAAGCTATACAAGGTGTAAACATAATATTAATCATATAATAAAAATTTACTAAAACAAGCGAAGAAGGCTAAAACCCAAAACTAATATCACAGACAAAGTTGATAAAATATTAAAGATAAAATAATAGGATAAAGAAAGTATAAAAACTTACCTAACTCTGATGGGTTGTGCAAAACTCCAACCCCGGATAGTAAAATTAAACACATCTAAAAGATCAAATAGAAAATAAAAGTTAAAATTATTAAAAAACTCTCCTTACAGAAAAACATATAAGTATATTAAATCCTTTGCAGTAACTCAGTACTATGCAAAAAGAGAAACATTCGTTCCAAAACCCTGCCATCATTGCCCAAGATATCACGAATGCTGCTGGGTATATTAAATTGACGACGCAACGCCGCATAACATACGCAGTCCACGAGAATGTGGTACACAGTCATGCGGCAGTTGCAGCGTGTGCACAGGGGTGGGTCTCCTCCTGACATTAGATATTCGTGTGTGATGCTCGTATGCCCCAACCGTAACCGGCAGAGGACCACTTCCTCACGACGAGAGTTCCTGCAAGAGGAGCCCCACGGCAACACTGAGTCTTTAATCCGTCGAAGTTTACTATCGACGGCAGCCGTCCAGCTACTTTGCCACCTTGCTCGCAGTGATTGTTTTATATGATTAATAAAATCAGTCATAAACTCGGGTGGTGAAAGGAGGCTGAATACACGCAACTTTCGCAGCAGAATCTGCCCTCTCATTACCAAGAATCCCAACGTGGCTAGGGATCCAGCAAAAACCTACCCCCTTGTTTCGTTTTTCTAACTCAGCGATTTTATCATAAATGCCAACGACGACAGGATGTCCGGAGTAAAGGTTTTCCAACGCCTGGAGAGCACTGTACGAGTCACTGCAAATAAGAATATTTCTATATTTAGTTGTTTTTTGGTAAAATCACCTGATAAGAAAAAATTTCTATATTTAACTACGGAAAAAGTCGCCTCGTTAAAATCAGAAGCATTAATTCAAAGAGGTCTGCACATTTTTATCACAGGTCGAATTTGCAAAACTCTATACAAAACTACCGGGGTAAAAAAAAAAAGGTCAATTGAAAACGTTGAAAATGATCGATTTACATTTATGTTGAAATTATACTCCTTCCACGTTGCGGAGTCACACACTTGCAATTAATCGATTTACCGTAGATACAAAACATACTTAGTGAAATTTAGGTAGCTTTGTATAAAACAAAATAAAATTGAAAGTATTTAATATTTATGAGTATATAAATAAACATAAAAGATAAAAATAGAACTCTGTAGATAATTTGGATATGGCTATATATATATATATATATACATAAGTACAAAAATAATGTATTCTAAACCAATGTAAGGAGAACTGAAAATACGCAATGTTTACTGCGGTGTAGAGAGTTCAATCGTTACTCATTCAATCTGTCCGACCATGCGTCACTGATATATTTAACTTACTGCTTGCCAACTGGCCAATATATCTTTCATTTTATCAAATATTAATAAATTAACACATAATAAAATATGTTCCATGTATAAATTTATATTGATTTAATCTTCCGGTTAAAATAACATAAATATGTATTTTGTACACTCATTACAAAAGAAATAAGTTTTTATTTATATTTCCTACAGCAATATATATATATATATATATATATTGTTATACACGTAATATTTCTTTAACTTACACATTTTTATGACTAAACGGTTAATTTATTCAACAGTTATAAAAAATTTAAAAATTATGTACTTTGTATGTAATATATTTTACAAGCAGCTGTATCCAGTATAGCTTAAACTGTAGTTACTTAGGATAAACAACGTAGGCTGACATAAACTTGTTTGCTTAAAATTACTATATTTTGGATGCAATAATATATATATATATATATACCGGATGTTAATAAAGTATAGCAACCCTTAAATAACTATTTAATAGTTAAACGTATGAAAAGTACATTTGGTAATTATTCCTACTTCGAAAATGATATATTTGTATGAGATCATCACCCCCCCCCCCCCCGACTGTAAGGGCAATTAAAAAAATAATAATTGAAGGTTACGAACGTTACAGATTAAAAAACATGATTGGGTAAAAAATATGGATACGACAGACAACACTAACTAAAACGGCATCCATTTAATGATTTTTTCAGTTAGTTTCAAAAGTGGTCTGCACTACTTTTTTTAAATAACTGTTCAACAGTGAATTACTAAAAAAAAAAAAAAAATTAATTTAGCTAATGGTCTTATATTAAAAATATAAAAATACATATTTTTTGATAAGATACACTGCTTCAGGTGTACAGTGTAGGCCACTTTTAAAACTAGCTGTTTCTAATTCAATCGGCCACTGCTTTGGTTAGTATTATCGTATCCAATAGCTTTTTACATACTTTTTTTTTCAATGCACTTTTAAAATTATCTACCCAATTTTACCCTTTCATTTAAAAGTATTGATTTGCCCCCCCCCCCATATGAATTTGAAGTGGGTTGGTCTTATAATTTAAATTTTATCTCAAATTTGGATAGAGGAATCACATATATTTGATAAGCGTCATAGTAATAAAGTTTTAAAATTAGGACTTAAATACCTTTGCAAATTACAAAACGGCGGCCATGTTTATTTTTCAATCCGTTATATCAAATTTATGTTTTAACTAAAATATTACCCTTTTATTTTGAACAAAATGACATTTTATCTTTCAAAATCGGTTAAAAAATAGCCGAGTTATGGCAGAAAATTGATGTAATATTGTGTTGGTTTCATGTCCTCCGCTTTATGTTCGATTCGATGAAATATTAATTGTTTTTGTTTATTGTTAATTCCAGTATTGTAAATTAGTATCAAATTAAGTCATAATTTTCTCACAGTAATAGACCTAATAATTATGACAAAATTACATTAATTTTTAACCGATTTAAAAAAAGGCTTAATATTTTAGCAAAAACATAAATTTTGATAAAATTAATATTTATAGAGATATAACGAATTAAAAAATAAACATGGCCGCCATTTTGTAATCTGTGAAGGTATCTAAGTCCTGATTTTTTGTTAACTTTAAAACTTTATTACTATGATGCTTATCAAATATTAATGTGATTTGTCTATCCGAACTTAAGATTTCAATTTTTATATAAAAATACCAAAATGGTGGTCAGCGGGAGAACGAAGGAGAAATTGCCATTTTTCCTAAGGTTATTTTTTGTTTAGTTTTACAAGTAGAATCCGAAAAAGCCTAGCCAGCCCACCGTTTTAGAAACAGTCTGCATACATATCCACCAAAAATATTTCTCCTTAAGTAAGTAACACTACCTCTGATCAAAAATAAATGTGTAAAACAAATTATGGTTGAAAAAGAATACATGTTAAAGGATCTTAATGAAATATACTGATAAGTTTATTTATCCCTTAACTAATAAATAAATTATAAATAATGAATAATAAGTAAATTCATTAAGAGTTATTTAAAATTTAAAGGAATAGTGCTGTTCAAAAGAAACAATGATGTAATAAATTTTCAGAAATTTAAATTTTTTAAATTTTTAATAAAAAATTATTTCTTTAGTACTGTTACTGTTAGGGATCAAAATCCTTTATTAAAACTTGAATTTCTGACCAAATAAATACATTATTTTTGCACTCATTTATTGAGTGTGTAGATTATTTAACTAGTACTATTATCCGACTATACTTCTACGTTCAATTTCAGTAACTTATGATTAGTAATGTGGACATGCTTGCACAACTTCATCACAAGATAAATTGGCAATAAATTAAAAAATTGACCTTAATTATAAATAATGCACTCTGTAAATATTTAATTGTTTACAAATATGTAAAATGAGTTATTCATTTTTAAACTACGCGCCCGTGGTAACACACACACACAAAATAAACGTTCTAATGTAATGACGATAGCCTGATTAAAATTGATGTATTATAATGATTAGTTAATTAATTTTTAATAAACAAGACGTAAGTAAGAAATTAATATGCAAGCTATTTATAAAATTAGTTTTTACCCACTTTGCTCTACGTTTAATTCTATTCAAGAGATGCTTCAAAAGATATTAAAAATGTAATTTCCAATATTAAAATTATAAAGGACTATGTTTACCATTTCAAACACTCTCTCTCTTTTTCTGTTTAGCCTCTGGAACCACCGTAAGGTATTACTTCAGAGGATGATTTGTATGAATGCAAATGATGTTTAGTGTTGTACAGTCTCAGGCCGCCCATTCCTGAGATGTGTGATTAATTAAAACCCAACCACCAAAGAACACCGGTGTCCAAGATCTAGTATACAAATCCGTTTAAAAGTAACTGATTTTACTAGGATTTGAACCTTAGAACTCTCGATTTTGAAATCAGGTGATTGGTGATGACGAGTTAACCACTAGACCAGCCTGGTGGGCACCGTTTGCCCACCACTGCCACTATGTACAATAACTACTCTGATTCTATTAAAATAGGCTGCTATTAATCTGTTGTTTTATGTATCAAAATTTTAATAAGAAAAGTTTTTTAAATATAAATTTGAATAATCACGGAGTTCGTTAGAACTTCGCCGGTAAGAGTCCTTCCTTTTTTTCCCGTTTGGCCTCCGGGAATTACCGTCAGGTATTACTTCAGAGGATGAATGAGAATGATATGTATGAGTGTAGTCTTGCGCAGTCTCAGGTCGACCATTTCTGAGATGTGTCGTTAATTGAAACCCAAACACCAAAGAACACCGGTATCCACGATTTTGTATTCAAATCCGTATAAAAGTCTTTACTAGGACTTGAACCGTAGTGCCATTACTGGAATTTCGACTTCCAAATCAGCTGATTTTCGTGGTGCGTTCACCACTAGACCAACATGGTGGTTCGCCAGTAGGAGCCCGCAAACGACGAAATCAACGAACTACGTTTATGTGTACTTCGCTAAAACATCTTGACAGACAATTCAGTGTAAGCCGGTGCGTCGTCCTGATGAAGAACCCGTGACTTGGGTTCGTTGTTTTCTTATTTTTTCACGGAGTTGAGCAAGGCCCTTCAAGACAAGAATAGCTAACCGACGGTAGAACGGATAAAATTACCAATTTTTTCAATATTTTTATCCGTTTTTGACATGGAAGGGCAACCCGGACGAACATCATCTTCAGCGTCTTCTCAGCCATCTTGGAAACACCTAAAAAAACTTGCGCACGTGATAAACATTTATTGCTCTATGTTTTTTGTTTTTTTTTTAATAAAAGATAAGTTTCAGTAGCGGGTTTCCCAAGTTTCATATGAAATTTTACAACAATTTTTTGCTCTAATAAAACGCATATCATTTTTTCGGTATAACAAAAAATAAATGTTATTGAAACGAAGGGTACGACCAGACTAATATGTCTACAGAAACTGGAGTGGCAACAATCAAAGAGAAGGCTTCACAGTTATAGGTCGTACGAATTTGGCGCAGGCGCAGTTCTTCTGTAGCAGCATTTGTCTCGTTATTTAATAGCCATACCACGTATATATATAGAGCTAACAAGAAGTGTTTACAATTTTAAAAAAAATATTATAAACCCTGGATATTAAATGCAGAATTGTTTTTTGAAAATTCTCTTTTTTCGTTTTAGCCTTTATTAAAAAGGAGTGTTATATCTAGAAATAACTAACAAAAAGAAAATAAACTCATGAAAGTTAGAAAACTAACTCTTCAAGAAAGTTTTTTAAGCTTAATATTTTTTAGAAAATATTCTCTTAAAATTTATTCCCCACCTCTAAAATGTACAAATTCTGTTTTTTTTTTTTTTTGTTTGTGTATTTTGACTCTTAACTGTATTAATTTTTATTATGAATAGTCGTCATGGGATAATTAGCCAGATTTTTTAAAATTTGATTAATAAGATTAAAATTTTATTGTATTTTTACAACTGTAAAAGTGTTTATTATCATTCCTACGGAAATTTTTTATACAATTCTCCTACGCATAATATGTTATTAACTCATATTTTATAATGAATTTGTAAATTAGATTTATTATTTTTCATTGATAGTTTTTAGAACAGTTTTATACCTACAAAAAGACTGGAATTTTTTTCCCTTACAGGCTTGCAGAATACCAGGCAACATCATTTCAATTCCCCTATTCTGATTTTCCCTCTTTCTCTTCCAGAATTCTTTCATTCTTTCATTAATGTGAGTTTTTCGTCCTTCTGTCCAGCGCTTGCGCTATCTTTTCTTTTTACTTACTTATACGAAGTAAAAGAAGTATTGTGATGGCGGAAAATCTCGATTTTTGGATTTAAACGGAAATATCCATCTTGACCATCCCTGAATCCATTTTCACTAGTTTCGGCATGACGAACATACGTACGTATAGCGTACGTATGTTCGTATCTCGCATAAATCAAAAACGATTAGCCTTAGGATGTTGAAAGTTTGGATTTAGGCCTGTTGTAACATCTAGTTGTGCACCTCCTCTTTTGATTGCAATCGACTGAAATAAAAAACCCAAAATCCCCAAAAATGTGGATTTTTTTCTTAACTACAGTAATTAACTTTCATTGAGAGCGTTTCAATGATATATCGTAAGTGGTACTTATTTTCATTGGTTCCAGAGTTATAACCAAATAAAATTTTAATTAATGAAATATTTGGATTTTATGGGAAGGTGCATCGGTTCGAATCAGACATCTCCTTTTTTCTTTTAATTTTTTATTAATTTAAATAGATTGATTTATTAACCCATGATTGTAAAAAAAATTACTATAAATAATTCAATAATAACAATAAAAAAAGGAAAAAATCAGAAGTTATTACTGAAATAAAATTATATGTTCATTTTTGATTATTGACCAAATAATCCAATAATAAAAACTGAATATTTTACACCGTAAGGTCGAAATTAACATTTGTAACCACTACACAGGAGTTTACTAAACCGAATACTTTAATTATTATTATTAACTTATATTTATACAACACACCAAACATCTAAAAGTTTTATTAATCAGCAACTCACGAAGATACGAACAATACTGATCTAATAATATGTGTAATAAAGAGACTTTTACTCTATCCTAATATTTCATGTAAGATTGAATTAATAATTGTATAAATATTTGATGTTAATAAAAACTAATATTTCAGCAATTGTGTAACTGTTCACTTTATTAAAGAATTGGAGGATCTCACTTTCAAATAAAATAAGTTTAAATGAAGTGCAGCAAAAATTGTGCGTATGTAATGTAATAGGTGTACAAGGAAGTCATGTGGTGTCCTCATCAGATTTTTTACATTCACAAGAACCTTATCCTCTGATCTTTACATCAAATTTTTTGCTATCTTGACATTTTTTATTTCTATAATTGCTTTATTTAGGTCTTCCTTTAGGTTTTTATGTATGGAAATGGAGTTTTATATTTCCAAAATCTATCAAAAAGTTTTTTGTTCAATCTGTTTGAATCCAGTCTACTCATATATTCCACAAAACTTAGTCTTATTTTTTTCGGATTGTGGTTTCTAAATCTTCAAGTGTCTTAATCTTCAATTAATAAATTGACATTATTAATTTTATTTTCATTAAAAAAAAGTTAAGCTACCATATGTTTATTATATTTTATTTAACGTTACCCTTTTACAGTTATGGACTCTGTTAATTATAATAAATTAATAAAAATTTTAATATAGTAAGTCATAATTTTTTGTGCTACGAGTGTTTACTTTTATTAATTTTATTTAATAATTACTGGTACTGGTAATTTAATCTAGGAATAATGTAGAAAAAAATAGCATCGTTTCATTTGGTATTAAATAAAAATCAAATAACTGGGATACATATGAAATTATTTTGACATAATTAATGCGAGCCATAGACGTTATATTTATATATAATATACAGATGTAACTTGATAAGTATTATTCATAAAAATTAATCGTACAAGAGATTATATTACCAAATTGGATAGGAAGCAAAAGAAGGAGCGAGAATTACCTTAAGGAAAGGATTCGGTTCAATCGTATGGAATAAACTGCGCTATTAAATGGTTGTGACTGAAACATAAGGTAACTTTTGACAATTGACGGGGTTGAAAACGATCGATTACTCTTGCGGAATAGTTGCACAAGATGATAGGGGGAAATACTACTGAATGTATAGAATTTAACGCACCTGAAATGCATACAAATAGAAAGGGTGAAGTAATCAAGAATTGTTAGGTGTAAAGAGAGGAACGTAAGACTGGAGCGATTAGGTAAGGGTTGCTTTTCTGAAACGACTAAAAGTGGGGGGAGTTTGGTTGAATAAAGGAGAGAAAACGGTAGTTGTTGCAAGAGGATAGCTCGCATAGGGGGAATTGCGAAGTGGAGTAAAAGTACAGGGAATGGGGAGTTAGAAGAGTTATGTGTTCTCCCCCTTTAGCCCCTCGCCGACACTACCGATCAGGGGAACATCTATTATTGGCCCTTGCTCGGAAGGCAATTTATGTCCAACAAACCAATCCTGCTCGCATTAAATTCCCCGCCGGAAATCATGTTGCCTTCAATGTATATCAGCTGCGTTCTTGGTTAGTTCTATACGGTACGATCGCGAAGTTGTAACCTACCTTCCAGATCATCATTCTGATCATATTAAATCTATGATTTATCCGAAATTCGTTACGCGTCAACCGCTGTAGGCTCGATGTTTCTAATACAGAATAACGTTTTAGAGTAGGATTATATAATATTTCAATTCATTTAAAAATCGTGTTATCCATGTTCAGCAAAATGTTTTATAATTTACATTTGTGATATATTTATCTGAAACAGTAGACGTTGAAATTTATATTTCACATTTATTTTTTTTGGAACCGTCAAATCAAACCAAATTTATTAATTGTAGCATTGTTTTCAATCGCTTTTGAGCCATCTTCAATTACTCAAACATTATGGCTTTAATAAATTTA
Source organism: Lycorma delicatula (assembly GCF_047948215.1). Classification (NCBI taxonomy): domain Eukaryota; kingdom Metazoa; phylum Arthropoda; class Insecta; order Hemiptera; family Fulgoridae; genus Lycorma; species Lycorma delicatula. The sequence goes on from NC_134462.1 coordinate 114,365,300, forward strand.
ATCCGATTTATAATTTAAAAGATTAATAGTTTTGTACACTTTTTTTTTACACTTATACCATTGCTCGAAGAAAGATATCATTAACGATCAGTAACTTTGGTAAGCGAAAACAGCAAAAAATTGTCTTAAACATGATAATTTTTTTCTCTTAGGTCAGCTGATTATATACATTGCCGTAGATTAAAATATGGAAACGTTTAAAGTAAAATGTTTATTTAAATCATAAAAACCACTCTACACAAACTTTGCCATTTTTTCGACGTATTCTTATATACATTTACAATAATAACTATGAAACTTTATCTATTGATCTTTTAAAAGTTATCTTAGCAACTAAATTTAATTTAATTACGGAAAAATATATTAATGTTAATTAAAATCTTATTAGAATGTTAAAATGAATAAATTTCTAGATTATATATGAAAACCGCATCTTTAATAAGAATAATATTGAATCGGAAAATCAGTCTGAAATTTTCCATGGTATAATTTTACCAAATTCACTAGCAATTTTGTGTTTCCCGGCTGACAAGATCAGTTTCTGCGACCATCGTCTCGTCTCGTCGAGTACTTAGCGAAGTGATCAGAAAGGAAGATGGCGGTCTTCGTTGAGGGGCCGGGCACCGACTGGTCCAATAAAAATGGGTTGTCAGCCGTGCAGGCAGACGGTCGTTATAAAGTCCAACGGGAAGTTCTTTGCTGACCTCCTTAGAAGGGTTAGACAATCTAAAAACGAGGAAGCGAGGGAGATTCTGTCTGTACGTAACAGGAATGACGAAGAAGTTCAAATCCGCGTAAAAGGCGCCGGCAACACCACCGAGTATCTAAGGGAGACAATTAAGAAGAAAGTGGTTGGGATCTTCTGAGGGGGAAGTCTAAAAGGAAATCCTTCATCCATGTGAAAGACTTTGACACCGAGACAACATTTCGTAGTGTATTTCAGGCGAGCTCTCGGCGACCAGACCGGTGACGGTCACGTCCCTCAGGCCAGCCTTCGACATCTCCCAGAAGGTGATTGTAGCACTGTCCGTGGTTGCTGCTCGTAAGCTCCACGACATGGGCAGGATCCGTATCGGGTGGGTCAGCTGCCTTGACCTCAAAAGGGAGGAGAAATCGAAGTGTTTGGGTACTAGAATTCGGGCTACCTTGCCTTTAAGTGTAAAGACCCGGACAGCTCAGCTCTTTGCTTCATTTGTGGTTAGGTCGGCTCTAAGAGGACCCAATATAAAGAGGGGCAAAGATGCGTGATTTGCAAAGCTCCTGCCACTGGACTTCTAGCAAACAATGCCCAAAATCCCTCAGATTAATGACGGAAGAAATACAAGAGTGTGGAAGTCCACCTGAATTTCGCTTGAATTTCGTGTTCATATCAAAGCATCTCTGGGTGCAAGATGAACAAAAAAATAGTAATAACAAAGGTGTCTTTTCATGGAGAGCCTCCCAAAGGTTCTCCAATGGGTTGGTGAATTCTCGATTAAGTGTTGGGGACAAAAGTTATTAGGAGATCAAAAAGTGTGAATCAACAATATATATAAAAAACCGAGCTGATTACTGGAAATTGCAAGAGCCCACATGTGTAAATAAACATAACATTTAATTCTTGTAACTTTACCAAAATTTGTGTAGAATACGTATTTAAAAAAAAGAAATATAATTGGAAATTTTCTATTACATTAACGATTGATTCATAAGTCTGAATATATTTTTATGCAATATTCTATTTAACATTAACGAATATTAATATTGTAAATATGTAATTAACGTAAAATAAAATAATCAATAGAAATACAAATTATTAAACAGAAAGTAACATTATAATAAAGACTAAACTGAAATGAATCATGGTTATAATCATATGAGGTCATGTAATTAAATTACCACATCATTCACTAAACCAAAAAAAAAAAAAATGATTATACATGTGTTAAAAGAAAACTAAAGAAACTTAAGCACGATTAAAAACACGATTGAATGACAGAGTACGGTTCAATGATCAATTAACTACAACCTAACCGCAGTGCTTTTTTGGAACATAACCTGGTAACATGAAGCTTTGATTATTTGTTAAGATATTATAAAAAAGAATAAAAAAAGAAAATAATAACGTTTAAAAAATATTTTCGATCCAAAAGTGCAAAATAATTCATAGAATAACAGTAACATCTAGATATTAAAATAAAAATTAAGGATAAAGTAAAATTAACAAGATTAATTTAAATAAAACAGATTTTAAAAAAAATCGTCTCACTTTTAGTGTTCATTTACTTTCCCGTCAGTAGATATATGTTGCAATTACTATGAGTATAACGGGAAAGTATGTCGGTAAAAAAAAAGAATTATTGTTTTTTTCTAGGTTTTGTGCCTTAAGGAGATATTTAAAAAAAGCTCTTTAACAAAGAAAATAGATTTAAATAAATTGCAAAAATCCAAAGTAAAAAAACTCTATTTTTGTCAGGACATTGTGCGTACGTACATATGTATATATGTGTATATATGTATATATATGTATGTACGTATGTTGGTCTATAGTTGATCTTATAAATCTACACCCCGTTGATGTATTTTCTTCAAACTTTGTAGACATGTACCTTGGGAGAAAAGTATATATTAAATTTTTCTAAAAATTTAAAAAAGAGGTGGAGGTGTTTTGGCCGAAATAAAATTTGTAATTTTCATCAGGATACTTCAGCAAATATATTTATCATAAAAGTTAAAAAGTTTTTTTTTTGTCATGATCACAAATTACCAAAACATTTTTATTTAACATTCATCCCTTCCCCAAAGTATATCTTTTCCTTTTTTTAGCTATTCTTGCTTCTGAAAAATAGTTGATGGAAATTTTTTTATTTATATTTTGTATTTTGTCAATCCTCTTCCAATGGTCTTTGATAAAAAAAAATTATAAAAATTTGTTTAAATATTTAAATTTATCTCGTAAGTTAAGGTGTATTTGAAATGTAAAAATCTTATATTTTTAAAAACTGTGACTATAATTTCTTGAAAAAAAGTTACCCAAAAATTTTCACCCCTTTTCTAGAAACTTATAATTTTGTTTATTTAAAATGATGGTCATATCTTTGTATTTTCAAAGAATTTTAAAATATCTTTTTTAAATTTATTATTATCACTTAAGGATTATTTTCGTTAAAATTAATTTTACTTGAAAGCTTCCCCTTGAGTATGGAGCCTCCTAAATGAAAAAACCCCTTTTTTTCCAATTTAAAATTAAAATTTGAATGCTCAAAACGTACTTTGTTATTCATTTAACAAACACTGACACGTCTGTCGCTAAATGAATTTAACACCTCTTCCCTGATGAGAGAACTGCCAGATTTAAAAAAATGTTGAAAGAACATTTTTTCAAAAATGTATTTCATAATTTGAATGGCGTAACCAGAAAAGTTATTCAATAAATTGCCAGCTTTTTTGTACATAACCTATATATCTTTGTATACAATATTGTTATTGCTAAAAAAAGTACAGAAAAGAATTGGTCATTAGAAAATATACCGATGTTTTCAATTACTCTATTAACAACTTTAATTAATCTGAAGTTGCTGTATGAAATATAAATAATATATATATATATATATATATATATATATATATATATATATATATATATATATATATATATATATATATATATATATAAACAATGTATGGCGAGCCTTATATAATTTTTCAATAGTAAAACAATTTTTTTTTTTTGTTGTTTATTTCCCTAATGTGTAGTTGCAATCTATTCAAGTAGTGAATAAGCAACCCCCCCCCACGATCAAATGAAATGAGGATGATATAAAGACATACTAAATGAGATGTAATCTTGTACAGACTCAAGCCACTCCTAAGACGTGTGGTTAATCGAACCTCAACCACCACAGTACACAGGTATCCACTGTCTATTATTCAAATTCGTATAAAAGTAACTAACATTTACTAGGATTTGACCCTCAGAACTTGCGAGGTCGAAAATCACCTATTAAACAACGATTAACTGACGATGCGTTAATCGCTAAATCAGCCCGTTGGGCTAATGGTTAGTTAAACATAGAAAAATAAAATTTATCACATGCTATTTTTCGATGTGAAACTACTGTTAAGACCCAGGTATTTAAATTAGGTTATTTATTTTAGTTATTTCATTTTTAAATAGTTTTTATAAATGTTCAGTTTTTTGTGACTCCTTTTTAAACGAGGAACTTTAAATTTTATTTAAAGAAAGACCTTTAATTTTTAAAAAGTGCTTCGGACAGCTGCACTCTGCGACTAATACAGCTCGTAGCAACTCACTCTCCTCCATCCACCGCACCAGAATAGTTAAGTCTAGTATTAGCCATCAAAGACTCAACATGTATTTAACAGTCATTTATAATTAATTTATAACAACATTACATAAATGAAGCATAATTCTGAGTCTATATAAATAAAAATGTAAATGTTCGTTTATTTAAAATCTTATGTCTCCGAAAGTTCTTCACCAATTGCTTTAAAATTTTGACAACGTTGCATTCGAATACGTACGAGTTTTTATATACCTATTTATATACCTAAGATGTCACACCTGTGATAGGTAAATATATATGTTTTTTTTTAAAAACAGGGTAATCTGTTGGACGCAAAAGCCACACACGCTATACTAAATATTTTACGATTACATATCAGTGTTTCAGATATGTGTGTCAGCTACAGATTAAAAAACTACTGGTCCGATTTACGTGAGGGGAGAAAGGGAAAGTGGGAAAAGTCGGAAAATGGGAAAATCGAAAAAGGTAAAAGGGAAGAAGAGGAAAAGGGGAAAATTAAAAACGGGAAAAGAACATTGAAAGTTGAAAGGGGAAAGAGGAGGCGGGAATGGGAAACAACGGAAAAAGAAACTGGGGAAAGGGAAAGGAAATGAAGAGGAAAGGGGGAACATTGGGGAAAGGGAATATGATAAATAAAAATGGGAAAAGGGAAAATGGAGAAAGAAGAGGGGAAAAAGGAAAGGGAAAAGGGTAAAACAAAAAGGTTAAATTTTGTGAAGTTCCGTAATGTTCATTTTGTTAATGTTTTATCAAACTTTCAATTGTATTTATTTAATCTATATATATATATAAATGCTCTAATCTAGCAATAGCGAAGCACTGCCGGGTCTGCTAGTATTATAATGAAAATAATTCGGGATATAATCAAAACAGACATAAAAGAATAAAATACTAGAATACCTAGAATAATTTTAACCCGACAAAGGTATTAAACCAAGGCGGCAAATTATTCGACAACTACCATAAGTACCAAAGGAGAGCGACTCAAAGGTTTGAAGTGGAAAGAATAGGAATGTAACATATAATTTTAAAGAGCATTAAGAATAAAAATGTCGACGTAAAAACTTCAAGGTATAATAACTGTAACCAAATTTCCGCCCATTTAATATTTTTCTCGGCTAGTTTAGAATTCAAAAAAGTAGATAAGTTTAAGATAGTTAAGTTTAGTTAATGACAGCCACTGGTGGCCCGAGAAGAAAACGGGTCTACTGGTGAATGGATAGAATAGCGGCACTAACGGCAGAAATCGTGAGTGCCAGACGACAACTTCAACGATCGAGAAGACGACTGAACGCTAAAGATCCCCGCCTGGCAAGGCAGCTTTAATTTAAAATTTAATTTAGTAAACTTATAACTAAGTTTACTAAGTTAAATTATTTTTAGTATGCCACTGTTGGACATATATTTAAAAAAGTAGTGAATAAACAATTAACGGCCGAAATTTTAGTTAGGATTGTTGTAGTAGCGCAATATGTTTTAGGCAACTTTTTTGGTTTTGTTTTCAATGCTGTTTAAAAATTTATATCCCAACTCTTCCCTTTCCATTTAACATGTTTGAGTTACCTCTCCCCCTCCTCAATGAAGCTTTGAAATGTGTGGTTTTTTTATATAGAAAAATAGATAGTTTCGAGATAGGATCATTTGTAAAATTTAATTTTTTTGCTTTTTAACTTTAGAAAATTTATTTAAGCGTAGAAATATTTGTTAAAAACATTCTATGGAGAATACGTACAGTCTCTTCTTAACTATAGCATGTACAGGAACTACAAAATTATTGGAAAACAAGAATAACTTGATTTTAATTACTGTAATAATAATAAAAAATTAAGAGATAACAACATTTCGAACGAATAAGCGCACCGACCGTTATATTAAGAGGTCCTGAATTACGACTGGGTAATAATTTCTCATCTCTCACTAATATTATTAGTTAATCGAAATTCTATGTATAAATAAGATTTTAACAAAGAGATTTATTTATTTTTACCTACCTTTAGAAATAACTAATAGGGGTGATATATATTTTTAAATTACCAAATAACAAGAAAAACGAACGCCTGGAAATACGAAACGGTTTCATAAAAATTAGATTATCTTTAATGTTAAAATTATTCAGCTATTATAAAGATGTCGCTTGTTCAATATTAAAACTTCTTACTTATATCAGGGAAAAGATTGGAATAAATTTGTCTATTGTAAACGTTAAATTGTATAAAAGTCCTATTTACGTAAATGATCTATTTTAGCCAAATTTATTATAAGTGTAGATATCTAAATTTCTACTTCACTGTATATTAATTTTTTAGATTTTCAAAAATAGTTACTTCACTTTTGCCGAACGAAAATCATTTCTGATTGTAATTACGTATTTATTTATGGGCTTGAATTTGATATGCAGTCTACTGTAGAAGAAACAATAAAATGACAATTATTTACATTAAATGATATAATTTTACTAAATTTGATAAAACTGTGAATGTTAGAACACGAAAGTATATTGTTCGATCAAAATAATAATATTGTAATAGATTTACAATGACATGTACAGGTATGTCAGTGAAATTAAAATAGATAAAAAATATTATTTGTCAATAATATGTTATTATGTAACGTACTTATAAATTTATAAGTACATTTATAAAATGTTAACATAACATTTAATCTCTATTACATTCCCACTTTAAGTAATTTACAAATACTGATAATAATAAAAAAAAGTGTTTTGAGGTTTTCAGTGATACACTTTCTACACTGCTGATACTGTATTTTCACTATTAGATAAAATAAATAATAATATAATATTAAATATGTATTGCTTAAATGTGACTAATTTATCATAAAAAAATTAAATATTTATTTTATATACATATATATAAACACACACACAGAGAGTGTCCTTTAAAAGAGAGGTCAAACTCTATAAAGAGATTCTACTTAAAATACTTAATATTTTTTTCTGTCCGTCATGCGTTTAAAAAAAAAAAAAATTATTTTTCGAGAACGGTTAGAGATAATGCTATAAAATTTTGTACTTCATTTTAAACTAACAATTTTTAATAGGAAAAAAAAGAACGATAATCTTCGTTGACAAATTTAAAAATGGCGGTCGTTTCAATTTTTCAATCTTAAATATCTTAGGAATTATTAGAAATATAAAAAATTGTATTGTATTATAAATATTAAGAAACATTTTTTTGTGAACAAAACGACACCCTTAGTCGTAAAAATCCGACGGCAAACAACAGAGTTATTGCAAAACGTAAGCCAAATTGATATGTCGGCCATCTTGTTTTTTTATTATCATAACTCTCTTGATAACTAAATCAAGTTTTCTGATTAAAATTGCTAATTTTAGCAATTTTAATCAGAAACCACGATAATTTGTGATCTTTGATTATGTATATATTGCATTTTTGTGATTTGGTATTTAGTCTTAAAATTAAACAAACTTATTGATATTGTAATCACTTTAAAGTTAATTATATATGTTGCTAAAATTGTTAGTGCTATTTTCTTGATGACTGTAATTATAACCATTCATCGACCACATCTTACACTTGCAATTCAATTAACCTTAATATTAAAAATACGTACACATGACTATGGAAGTACACACGTATGTAGTATGTATGTATACATATTATAAACATATACTCGTGTATATATATATATATATCTCGTGCATAATAATTAATAAAGGTTTCTCATCTTATTACTTGTCTTTTTCCTGGTAATCAAAGATGAAATTATATTTGTTGTATAATTATTATTCTTTCATTAATGGAGCTATTAAATTTTTGTTGAAGGACATAATAACAAAATTCGCATTTCATTTGAACGATAAAACGGTAGAGAAAGAGTATCGGACGTCACCGAGAACAGAATCATTATTCATTATATGTATGATTACATTATAGTACATTGTGGAAATTTATAATTTTTAAACAAAATTCTAGTCCCCACTTGCCCCTCAGAGTAAACTTTTGAAAAATGATGAAACATGTTTGAATTTGTTTTTAAAGCAGAGTATAAATACAATTTTTCATGTGTAATATTTTTGGTTCTCCAGATGTGGAATTTTTATTAAATGTTTTGCCCTCCTTTTCATCCTATTATAACCAGCATTCTCCAAAATCCTTTCTTAGAGTGGATATCTACGTTGCAAGAACAATTTACCCTCCAAAACTGACCAACCTACGTTAAGCGCTTTTAACTGTGCGTTGATAAATCAGTCAGTCAGTCGGGACACTACGTTTATACATTTTTCTAGCACAAAATTTCTAATTATCAGTGCATTACGTAACAAAAACTTAGTAAATTATTATTATTAGTATATACTTAGTATATAAGTATTATTACTTATATACCTTCAAGTAAAACCTGAAATTTAATATCCGGTAGTCTTTTTCGAATACATATATCAGACAAATTTATAATTTTCATTTTAACTATAAATAATAGTTTGATTAAAATAATCGAAAATTAGTATTATCAAAAACGTAAAAGCTTATATATATATATATATATATATATATATATATATATATATATATATATATATACTCCTTTTACGTTCATCATCATCATAAAAAAAAATTGTTGTGGATACCACATGACTTCCTTGTACGCCTATCTTTACATATACACAATTTTTGCTGCAGTTCACTTAAACTTATTTAATGTGAAAGTAAGATACGATCCTCAAATTCTTTAATAAAGTAGATAGTTACACCATTATATTGTGGTGGACACCACATTGCACACATTTTTTTTTATGTTTATATTAGTTAGCATTTTAGATTAGTTTATATATTAATTTTGTTTCACATCGCTCAAGTAGTTATGTGGTCTAAGTAAGAACTTGTCGGATCTGTAACCAAGCACACATCGGATTAAATCCGACTTCGTATACATATATATATATTTTTTTTAACTTTTTCCTTTTAGTTTAAATATATTGATTTATTAATAAATAATTATTAACGTCTGTAAAAAAAAACGTTTTAATTAAAATGAAAAAATATATAAATTTATTTCACTAATAACTTCTGATTTTATTATATTTTTTTTCAATCGGAGGTTAATCATTATTGATAAATCAATATATTTAAATTAAAAAAAAAAGTTAAAAATAGGAGATGAAGTCGGATTTAAACCAATCTGCCTTCCCCTTGTAAGATCCAAATATTTCATTAATAAAAATTTTAGGCTATAACTCTGGAACCAATGAAAATAAGTGCCACTTATTACATATCGTTGAAAAGTTCTCAATGAGGGCTTATTACTGCAGTTAAGAAAGAGTCCAACATGCAAATATCTTGTTTTTGGTCTTTTTTGGACACTTTTGCTCCAGTAGATTGCAATCAAAAGAGGAGGTACATAACTAGATGGTACAACAGTCCTAAATACAAAATTTCAACATTATACGGGTATCGTTTTTGAGTTATGCGAGTACGTACAGACGTCACGCCAAAAGTAGACAAAATGTATTCAGGGATGTTCAAAATGGATATTTCCGTTGAAATGTGAAAACCGAAATTTTACGTGATCGCAGTACCTTCCTTTACTTCGTACAAGAAAGTAAAAATAGAAAAGTAGGTATATTTCTTGAAAATTTATAAGGCTTATAAAGTGAACATAACATTTATCAGAATTAATTTTACTAGCTTACTATAATTAATAAAAAAATACATCACATATTCATGCGATATATTTGTGCTATATATATGTGTATGTGTGTGTGTGTATATATATATATATATTCACACACACACACACACACACACACACATATATATATATATATATATATACACGTGTGCTTGCATGCCCATGTGTACGTATGTATCAAGGATAATTGAATCGCTGGTGTAAGCTGTAAGTTGAAAAGGGCTGAGTTGCCGGCAACCAGCTTCACAACATATAACGTTGTATGGCTTCCTTACGGACCGTCGAGCACTACGCTAACCCCTCCGATAGAAAGTTTTTCTTCTGTTCTCTACTTAGCCGGGCCCAATTTTCCGATTGACCGGCTCAATACCACTCAATATCATATCGGTTGGGACCGGTAAACATTTTACAAAAGATCTATCCAAACTCAACTAAAAAAAAAAAAAAAAAATTATATTAACATCAGACTCTGTGTGAACTTTACGATTTAACAAATAATAAAAGGATTTACTTTTTTATATACAGCAACCTAACTAAAAATCAATCAATCATCGTGTTTAAACTGGAAAAAAAGATTTTAGTTTACTTCCACTATTTATTGATTATAAACATAAAAATTATTAAACAGTTATAGAAATATAACTGTAGTCATAAATTGTTATAAAAATACAGTTTTTAATTTAATTAAAAAAAAATCATTCGTACCGTTGGCTAGGTAAACTTTCATAAATATATTTATTTACTCCTTGTAAGAAGTAAAGGAAATATTGTGATCGCGAAACAACGGTTTTCAGATTTAAACGGAAATATCCATTTTGATCATGCCTGAATCCATTTTGACTAGTGACGGCGTGACGTCTGTATGTACATATATACCTCGCATAATTCAAAAATGATGTTGAAATTTTGGATTTAGAATTGTTGCAACACCTAGCTGTGCACCTCCCCTTTTGATTGCAATTGACTTAACCAAAAGTGTCCAAAAAAAGCCCAATATCGAAAAACACTTGGACGTTGGACTTTTACTTAACTGTAGTAATAAGCCCTCATTGAGAGCTTTTTAAGAATATGTCATAAATGGTACTTATTTTCATTGGTTCCAGAGTAATGGTCAAGTGAAATTTTAATTAATGAAATATTTGGATCTTACAAGGGGAAGGCACATCGATTCGAATTAGACTTCATCTCTTTTATTTTTTTTTAATTTAAATATATTGATTTATCAATAATTAATAACCTCTGATTGTAAACAAAATTTTTACGATAAATAATAATTCAATAATAACAATAAAAAAAAAAAATATATTAAAAATAAAAAATATGCTTATTGTTTTTTAATTGAGTATTCTCCAAAGTACACGTAAGGGGAAAGAATTATGTTTACGTTGAAAGGAATGCAGATAAATATATTATTTTTTTTAAATTGGAATTAATTAAAAAATTTATCGAAACAGTAATATTTTTTCTGAAAAATAGAATATTCTAATTGCAAAAATTGACGGACAGAGCTTTTTAAACGGTTCGATATATTAAAAATGTCATCGGAAGAATATTGTATTTCTGTTTAGCTAAAATAGTGTTCTTTCATTTTATTTTTAGTTCGTTCTCTGAAGCTGAAGTATTGTTTTTGGTTTACACTAAAATGATTCTGTTGTCTAGTTTAATAGAGGTGAAATCAGAGAATATCTAGATGATAAAATCTAATGTGAACATTACATGACTTACTTGTACGCCTATTAAATTACATATATTTTTTATTACATTTTTATATATATATATATATATATTTTTTTTTTTTTTTTATTGAATTATTTATATTGTAAAAGGTTTCTACAATCACGGGTTAAGAAATCAATATATTTAAATTAAAAATAGTTAAAAAGAATAAGGAATGAAGTCGGATTTTCACCGATCTGACTTCCCGTTATAAGATCCAAATATTTCATTAATTAAAATTTAATTTGGCTACAACTCTGGAACCAATGAACGTAAGTACCATTTATGTATATCGTTGAAAAGCTCTCATTGAGAGCTTATTACTGCAGTTAAGAAAAAGTCAAAAATTCAAATGTTTTGGGATTTTGAGTTTGTTTTGTACACTTTTGGTCCAGTCGATTGCAGCAAAATTTCAACATTCTACGGCTAATCGTTTTTCAGTTATGCGAGATACATACGTACTTAGGTACCTACAGACGTCACGCCGAAACTGGTCAAAATGGATTCAAGGATGGTCAAAATGGATATTTCCGTTGAAATCTGAAGACCGTTTTTTTTCGCGATCACAATATTTCCTTTACATCGTACAAGGAAGTAATAAAAGACCCAAGATTTTTTATAAACTAAAATTTAACCTGTTATTCTCTAAAAAAAATTATGACTTATTAAAATAACTTAAAATTATTGCATTCTAACAATTATTCAGAAGACCAGAGTAGTTCATGAGTATCTATATATTTTAATGTACTATTAAGAAATAAATAATAGACAACTATAAATATCAATTTAAATGTCAAACATATTGATACTCAGCGAACGGATAAATTAAAGGTCAACAATACATATTTTTAATTAACATTTACTTATTAACAGAACCGCAGTATATATATCTTTCTCTTGATACGATCAATGAAGAAAAAAATAGTATTAATAATTTATAGGTTACGCTAATTCTAAATATTAACCAGTCGACTACATAGGTCATTGTCATTCATATTAAAGTTATAAAATTTTAATTAAATAACTGGCTGATCGTTTTTGATCCACTCAAATCCTTTAAACTCATACATAACACTAAGTATGTATCGTAACTACAGTATGAGATGAATTTAATTTTGCAAACCTAGGAATTTCACTTTAGCTCTTTCACGAGATGTCAAGAACGTTGTCTTAAACTAACTCGGTTACCTGTTTCAAAGTTTGTTAGAACAGTGCGATAATGCGAGTCTTCAACAACAGTAACAGTCAATGGGTTAAACTAAAGCTACTTGTCTCAAGTTAAACACGAGGCAAGCTTAAACAAGCGTTAAACTATGTAAGAGTTATTGATAGCTTTGTGAATTACGCTACTCTAACCCATCAAACAATGTTATGTTAAAATACTTCTTTTACTTTACCGGTTAAGTAAATATTGTTTAGGAAACATTTCTGAGTTATTAGTTCTGTGATATATTTATAAACAGAACACATGAAACATTTACACATAAAATACTCCCCATTATCCGTAGTAATTAGAATTTTTTTTTGTTATTGTTATTAAAAAATAACAGTTTATTCATTAATGATTCTGATTTTCCAATAACTAGTTATTAAAACTTATATTCATATTTCACTTAAAAAATGTAGTAAATTAGGCTATAAATTGAAAAATAAAATATTATTTTAATCTAATTTCTATCAGGATAGGTTTTTATAGGCCTTAAATTATTATGAAAATTCAAATTTGTAAACTTATCGTTATTATGTCGTGCGAACTCTCAACTCTTCAACTTGAAAATTATATTATATATCCCTTTTGTTTGCCGATATTTTATAAGGACGTGTTAAGTTTAAGTTTTTAAGGAAGGACCAAAACGGGGTAATTTTAAAAATGTAAAATGTAAATTGTTAAATGTAAATTTTAAAATTTATTTTAAAATCATATTTCCGGATCCAAATGATCGACATGTTTCTGTACTGAAAGACTTATAGACAGAAATATCTCCTGAAATCAACTAGATGCTTTAAAAGCAAAATCTTAAAGAGATTCCTATTTCCTTAACACGAATCCATTGAGTATCTAAAAATGCTACAGAAAATACCGGAGTGGAAGGTTAAACGAGAAAGTAGGTTGTAGAATATTGATAAAATGATGACCTATTTTCAGAATGATCGCAAAGCAAGACAATTAACTCCACCTCAAGGAAGATCTCAGGGGGTCTTCCAAGTGGTGTCGATCCATTCCGTCTACAATACTTCGGGAAATTAGGGTAACTTTATCCAGGAGGGAGCATCACATTACTCATCAACAACTTTGAGTAGACCAGCAGAAATAAATATTGCAACAAATCGTATTTCCTCCAGTCAGTAAAGAGTCACCTGAGGAAAGACAAGCCATTTATAACTCAAAAGTAAAGACACTACCAAAGATGACAGCTCTAATCCGAGCTGCCACCAACTCCCCTAACGTATATAATCTTTTGGTCATAATGGTAACCGCCTTTCTTTTTGGAAATATTCTTTTACTGCATCGTAACATATTAAAAAATTCTTTGGTATGCTAGGCAAAATATTTAATTATAAAGGAGGAGTTTACATTAAACAATCATCGAGAAATATAGATATTCAGTTTTGTTTTAATTTTTTTGAAAATTGGATATTTTTGTTGACGATTTTATCAGATATATTCCTGTTTGTCCTGCCTTATTGGAATGAACTTCAGATATGTTTATCTAGTTAAGGTTCGAAAGGTTCATCTATAACATAGCGGTTTCTTTAATAAAAACTTATGCTAATGAAAGAATTGTGTGATACGTGGAGGTATGTAAGTGAATTACAGTAGGGTTCCACTCCAGTGGAAGGTAAATAAGTGGTGTGCAGTAAATCTTTAATTAGAACTGTAAAATAAAAAAAAAATAATAATAGAAACTCAAGGAAAACAGATTGGATATAAATTTTATTATCTGAAAGTATAAATTACACATTTTAGATATCAGTAGTGCAAATACGTACAAGTATCTATCTGTGATACCGTCAGATACCTTTATGATGTTATAATCACGGGAGTTCCAAGATGTCTTGGAAGAAAATGCAAGATGACGAATGCTACTTCAATATTTATAATAAAAAATTTCGTTCCTAGGATTTCATGTTATTTAATATAAGTGGTGAATAAAACTATTCTTTTTTTTAATATAAAACAATCATAAGAAAAAATAGGAAAATTCAAAACAGAAGGGGCTGAAATATAATGAAAGGAAAAAAATTCATTATTATTTATAATTCAGTAAAATATTTGTAATTTACTCAGAAGAACTTTAAATACTATTTAATCAGTTTCATAATAAACTTAATAAGTTTAATTAAAAAACAAATAATAATTATTTTAAAATGTTTACAAAACAACAAGAAATGGTTAGTCATTTTAATTGTTATTATATTTTTGCTATCTCATCTTGCATTTCTTTCCAATTTAAAAAAAAAAAAAAACAAACAAAACAAACAGTAGACTGAAGTGCCTGACCACCCACTGGAAGTATTTAATGACACCGACTCACTGCACCCTGAATTAGTTAACAAAAAAGTTGAAACTTGATTACAAACAAGTTTACTTGTTCTTTTGTATAAACAGGTCTGAATGTCACCCTAATTAGGACCATATGTAGCCACTAACTTTCATTTTTTACCATTTTTCATTAACAAGAGCCAATTTTTCTTTGAATAAGTAGAAAAAAATATTAAGTCAACACATACATTTTTTAATTATTTTTTCTAATTGTTATCACAGAAAAAAAGAAGAAATTGTACGGTTCTTTAATAAAGTATAACATCACTAAAATGTGTTCTGACTAAAAAACTGTCGCTCTGCTAAAGTCTTGATTTAAATTAGTTCACATCACAATGTAAAAGATCGAAAATATAAAACAAGTAGAATAAATTGATCAAGGATCTCGATTAAGAATCCTTTTAATTAATTATTTATTCCTCACTGGTTAGTATTAGGATTAAAACTTTTACTTACGATGATTGTAATTAAACAAGACGAGTTTTTTTATAATTCCTTTTTTTTCTTTGTTATAAAAGAGTGGGCATCAACAGCTATGGCCATTCGCCAGGTGGAAATTGATAGCGTATGAAAAGATGCCATTATCGGGATCTCTGCACGAAAAGCCGAGACGCTACCTACTCAGCTACGGATAACCACTCAACCATTCTAAACTGAAAAAAACCACGGATTATTTTAAATAGTTTAGTAAAAATGAATGTAGGTGCTAAATATTTCGGCCAAATATTAAATCCCAAACAATAAACATATTTTTAAAATTAGTTATTAGATCAACAGATAAAACAAAAATGTAAAATTTAGAAGATACGTGGCCGGTAATATCCAAGATTCTTTTAAGGAATAAAGTTTAAGAATCTATCTTCAATTATCGAGTATTTATTTTGATTTAATAGAAAGCAGTAAATATATATAAGATAAAATACATGTTTCATCCAGTATTTGGAACTAAATATCATTGCTTGAAGATAAAAGCCTTATAGATTACGGAGTTAAATTTTCATAAGATTCTGGAATATGTAAAACAAATTGTTAGGGATGTAGGATGTAGAAGGTATACTGAAATGAAACAACTAGCACTAGATAGGGAATCTTGGAGAGCTGCATCAAACCAGTCAAATGACTGAAGACAAAAAAAAAAAAGATTCTGGCAGTTAGGAAATAAATTGCAGACAGTGAAGACGATATTCCGTCAAATAGATTCTTTAGATTTTTTTTTTTTTTTGATACAATTAAATATCTAAAATCTGTTACTTCGGAACAATGAATAGATAATTATGTTGAATATAATTGACGTGAAGGAGAGAAGCTCAACAGCAATTAACTCCTGCATATCGCCATATTGAGATTCGAACCTAAAACCTCCCGTTAGAAATCAGTAGAATTAATATTATTTATATTTATGTCTATGTATATTTGAAATATATTCTAAGATCATTACAGCTAGAGTGGTGATGTTTATTGAGATTCGATTGTTGGAGGAGAGAAGGAGAAGATCTTCTAAGGACAACGATTTTGGTAATCTACAAATAACTGAGAAAAGACGGGAATTTAAATTATAAACCCACATCGCTTTTGTTCCACTTGAAAAAAAGACTTACCTAAAGACTTACCTATCAATTTGATTAAGGCTATTAAGAGCTTGTTTATATTATGGAACAGCTATAAGGATGATCAAAGGAACCAAATTTTAAACATCAATTTAGGTGTACACCAAAAATGTATTTTATTGCCCATACTATGTAATCTTAATTTATGTCATATAATTTTTATATGAAAAAGACAAACGCCAATTGGTGTGACATTAGTTAATACTTTTCTGAATCATTTATTATTTGCTGATGATATGGTTATTCTTCCTGAAAAAGTAGACGAGTTACAAATGAGGTTTAGGTTTAGTAAGACCGCTCTGGATTTTAAGTGCAAAATCTCTACCCGCAGAACGAAAATAATCGATGGAATTCAAGTGAAAATAAATAGGAGTAAGATAATATTAAATGACGTAATCCATGAACAAGTTCGAACCTTTACTTACTTGGGCTATTATCTAACTTTCTATCAAGACGGTGGTAGAGATAACAAGTTGAATAAATTTCGAGCAATGTGTGGAGATATTCAGAAGAATCGCAGAAATAAGGTCGGCATCGAAAGCCAGTTAAAAGTTTATAAAATAATGGCAGTGCCAACTTTACTTTATGTAAGTGAACCTGGGTGATGAAATTTGAAGATTACAGTAGGATCCAAGGAGCACAAATGGGTCTATTGAGAGGATTGCAGGGAGTCGTACGGATAGAATAAAAAAATAAAGTTCTTCGGGCTGATTTGAATATTTTTTCCGTTAATGAAAGGATTAATTTATATTGGAGTAAATGGACAGAGTACTTGAATCATGTGGGAAAAGATGGAATCCCGAAACGAACTCTAGTTTATCCTCCTTATGGAAGCTGAGATAGAGGCAGACCGAGGAGAAATGGAGTCGGAACAGCTCAATGACCTAATCCGTGTAGGAAATGATGATCTATGTCTGTAACGTATGTACATACGAATTAGGAGGGTTGGCACCTTTCCCGATTAACATTTTAATTCAAGAACTGAGTTTTTTCTTCAGCCAACAACCAATAAAAAATCCAAATCTCCTGTTTGAACAGTTCAGTGTATAAAATAACCTGTGAGTTTTCTGTCCACGTAAGGATAGTGTCATTAATAAACCTCACAGATCCGAAGTAGTATTTCTGAAAGTTCCCAGTACACTAAAAGTGCTTCCTACAAATACAAAAAGGGCATCTCATCCTAAATTCCCCTTGAGGGTGGGGTAACTAAAGTTAAGATCGGTACAGTACATTATTTTGAACGAAATAGGCTATTATGTGAAATAAACTTGTAGTTATATTTGAATTTGATTTTTTCCAAAGTTAAGCCGTTTTTCTTCAATATTTTTTCAGAAGTGAATATAAATTTTACTCCAAAATTTTTTCTTACAACTTCAATCTTTCTAGTGGAATAAACGTTGAAATTTCTAGTAGGATAAACGTTGAAACCAATAAAATTGTCTCAATATATTATGATTTTTATGCAAAATATATATTCTACAGAAGACATTGTACAACCCTACTAAGACCAGTAATCTTAAATGGCACTGATATATATTAAATGTAAATCAAGAAGACCTAGATATACCGATAAGGAAAAGAAAGTTAAATAATTTCTTGGGGCATATGATCAGGATGAATCCAAAGAAATGAAATAAACAAATTTTTGACCGGCTGAGGAATATGAAAAACAAATCAAAATATCTGAAACAGATGGAAGAAGACCTCCAAAGGATAAGCTTGAAAGAGCAGGATTTTTGTGATAGATATAACTTCCAAAGAGCAATTTATAAGGTAAAAGTTCTTGGGACAGAAATAAGAAACAAAGAAAATTGATATGAACAAAACTTAGCCAAGCTGAGAAAATACAGAAGAGAAAAGATGTGGAACAAGAGAATAGAAGCCAAAAGAGGAAGTGATATTTGCGTGGTCCTAATTTGGCTTCTTCCCGTACAATATCTATAAATAGAAAATAGTATTATTAAAATCTTACTAGAAGATATTTTAAAAGAAAAAAAAATTATTGGTAAATTAAAAAAAAATACCTGTCTGAAATTCAATGTTACGAAGTCAATTTTATAATGATACTCAACTGAATGCGCATCTCAAGATTATTTCTTTAATAATTATTAGTTATTATAAAATACAGAATAAAAAAAATACATATATAATGAAGATAATAACAAAAAATAAGGAGAACTCATCGTAATTACTTGAAGTTTAATATCTTTATTACTTATAAAGAAAATTACTAGCGTAAAGATGAAATAATCAGTGCAATTTCATCTTTACAGCCTACAAAGTTACAGTGTAATAACTGTAATATAACAACTATGTAGGAAGCACACAGGTATTTTTCGTAACCATAGCAACAGGATCGACAGACTACCAATTTATGATATTATAACGGCAACATTCAACCGTCAACGAACGGAACGATTGCTTTGTTAGATCGGTTGGTAATTATCACAGAATATAATTTAATGTAGTAGTAGCATTCAAAGTCGTTCCTATTTTAGAACTTTTCACAAATAATCGTACCTTGATGAATATTCGTATGATGTAACAGAAAGCAAATTAGTTAAGAACTAAACAATTTTGACTGATATAATAATTTTAACAAAGCTTCTCTTTTTTGATATAGATATAAATTATTCCGCTATGATTTTGACTAAAATATTTAGTTTCCAACGGGACCTTGTTTCAAAATTATCTAAAATAAACTTTTGATGCTCCTCCGAACGTCAGCTTTATCGATTATTCCGTACAAAATTTTTCATCTCTTTGTATGACTAAACCCTAAAATACTATATGTTTCCTTCCACTCCAGCTGTTCACTTTCAAGTACCATTAAAACTTTATAATTATTATTTTTTTACTTCGCGATTACAAGTCACTCGCATTTTAAAAACTTTTTTCTCTCTGACAGTGGTTATAGATAGAATAAGGGGAAAACTTTTCTTTTTAATATGCAAACAAACTGTTGTTGTTTACTGATGCTAAGTCGGGTGGGTTGCTGTTTTACTCATTTTAATATTATAATACATTCATAATAAAATTTTTAACTAGAATAGAATAATTAATGTCGCTAATTAAAAATTTAATTTTTAAAATTAATTTCTGCATCAGCAGAAATTATTTTAATTTTATCACATCAAACAAGCACCTGAATCTTAACCGTTAGTTGCTATTTATTTTTTTTGACTGCTTTCCAAATTTAGCATTCATAAAACGTAAAGAAACATACCGAATATTAAAAAAAAATAATGATACTTTAGATTTTTTCGTTAAACTTTTAGATGTAATATCTACAAATAAGATATTTACTGAATGAAATTGGATGATTTTTTTTTTGCAAAGTAATCCCGTGACTTTCTCACATTTATGAATCAAAATATGTTTTGAATCTTTTTTTTCGAATAAGAGGCCACATTAATCAATATAATATAGTCATTTCTTCAGTTTTTTTTGTTTTTAGAAGTTTCAATTTTAAGTTGTTCCAATAATCTTTCATTTACGCAAATCATTTTTTATTTTTATTTTTTAAAAATAATCTTTATAAAATCACATTACCTATTAACCCATTCGTTCTCAAAGTGGACAATAACGCCCAGTTAACAGCCCCTTGTTAGCGCTGGAGGCTTTTAGAGGGGGGGGGGCGGTAGAAGACCCACAGAAAATTGGAGGCGTTCAAGCGGTCTAGGAAGGCGATGGCTGATTAAAAAAAGAAGGAAAAAAAATGTTTTCTTCTCCTGAGATGTGTGGTTAATTGAAACCCAACACCAAAGAATACCGGTACCCACGATCTAGTATTCAAATCCGTATAAAAGTAAATGACTTTACTAGGATTTGATTAACCTTAGAACTCTCGTCTTCAAACATTCTGGAGCATATATCGCTTCTGAGAGAATAATCGTATTCAAAAACCCTAATTTTTGCATAAATTGTGTTTGTTTTGTCATCATTATCTGATTTTCTGATCTCAAGCCTTCTTCTTCATAATTTTTCTAATCTTCACTTCATTTAGTAACACTTCATCCTTCTACTTCTTCGTTTTCTTTCATCCTTATACTGGCAGTTGTCAGGATTCCCACTTCTTCTTACCATTTGTCCTAACCAGTTCCCTTTCCTTTTGTATACTTCCCGCATAAATGCTCCTTTTTCTTTAATCCTGTTCATTACCTCCTCATTCCTTACTTTATCCCTCCACCTTAGTTTCTTCTTTCTTCTCCATTTATTTATGTAATTATCTTTTATTTTCGTATTTTCCTTCCCACTTGGTCCAGATAAAAGAGGTCTGATTTTAAGTCAATCGAAGTAGCCTTAATAAAAAAGTAAAACACTCGTATTATCTATATAAATTTCATCTTTACTTCTAGTACGATTATCATCTTATTTAAATTACTCATTTTAAATTATAAATTCTTCGAATAAATATACGAAACCTTTATACTTAATTTAAGAACAAAACAACGAGCAAACAAAAATACTGCAAAGAATTTTTTTTAATTTGTAGTCGGTATATCAAAATTGATAAAAACAATAAACCATGTTTTAATGTATAGAAACGCGTTTAATATAAATGTTTATTTTAAAAGGTTATGAGATATTTAATTTATATAAGTAATCTACAAGATAGGAGGGTTTTTTAAAAGGGTGAATTTAAAAATTGAACCAAAGTAGAATATCGATAAAACAGCTAACGGTAAACAGCTAACGTTCAAAAGGTATTATTTTTATAAATAAAACATTTACGATTAGTTGAAGAGACGATAACCCTATCCAAATAATTCGCCGCTTATAGTATACATATTATTACGGATACATTCTTCATATACAACAAGAATTCATTCTTAACATATATAAACGTGAAATATTATGACGCACCAATTTTGGAAAACGAAATGAATCGACCGTTAATGATGAATATAGATGTACGTACGAGCGAGTATTTTACTCTTTGCAATGTCATCGACGAGACAAGATGATGGCATGCAACTAGTATGGCTTTGAAGACATTTGTAACTGACGGTTAGCATTAAGAAGAAAAGGTAAAAACTAATGTTAACAATGATACGGATGATAATAACAAGGGAAGACGGATACAAAGATTTAAATTGTCGCGTTGTCAACACCAAATAAGGTTTTGAATGATAACAATATGAGAGTTGTACATTTAAATCGTATATGGAGGCGCCTTATTCCCATAACAAAAGATATATATGTTATTTCATGTGGTTAAACCTAATTAATTCATTTAATTGCTACACCGTCTATTCTAATTTTATATATGTATCTTAATCGTATAGAAACGAGTTAATATATCAAGTTTATTTCGGTATCACGATTTCTCTATTATCACGTATAAAAACTATTATTATTATTATAATAATCATTATTATAAAATTAGAGGCGACAATTCTGTTTGTATCAGCTCTCAACTAAAAACACTCCAGTTATAACCAATCCACTTGAACCAAATTAACCATATGGTACACTTTTAAATGGTAAAAAAAAATTCACGAATAAATGTGTGTGTGTGTGTTTGTGTGTGTGTGCGCGCGCGCGCAGAACACACACAAAACAGTTCTTCTACTAGTTAGATGGACGTATAATATAATTCTTTGCTTTTCGGTATATGATGTAATATTTGTAAAGCACCTAAATTGTAGGAAATTAAGTTAGAATTACTTGTTTTCTCTGAGAGTAATTAAAATTACACATCCATTCCTTAAGGACATTAGAATGAAGAAGGTTACTTGTAGACCCTGAAATGTACTATATTTCAGTAAGCAATGTGCAAAAGTATGTTTGACTCACCCTGATCCCCATAAGGGAAGACACACTTCATGTAACGGTTTCGATTGTCAAGCCACCCCCTCCGTACCTAAATGATGTGCTTTACCGGAGGTCATCTTCTCGGCAAAAGGCATCTCTCAGCCTTGTTCTTGCCTCAGTCAGAATGCCACATATGACATTCCCATTGGTCTACTACAACTTATTAGATAACTGTTTAAAAACAAACACAAGTCCAAGTCTTTAACAAGACTGATTATACAACTAGAAGGTATTGAAATCACAACTGCCTACCCGAAATAGGAAGTAGGAAATAAACTCAAAATAGGATTGCTTGTTGAGTTCAACACGCAATGTTAGTGCAAAACATAACACGAAAAAAAGAAACAATAATAAAACATAAAATCAAAACCAACAACAAAAACATGTAGGATAAGGCAAATTCAAGCGGAATTCTAAACTCCTTCGGCAATCCTTTCCCTTGCCAAGTAAATGAGAAATTTTCAATGCTTGACCACTCAACCTTGTCCCTCCAATTTCCACGAAGATCTAACGCCGACCCGATAATATCGATCCAGCAAATAGTTTCCGTGGCCATTAGCTCGTACTTAGGACATACGTGAAATACATGGTAGGCATCGTCCAACTGTCCACATTTTGGACACATACCACAGTTCACCAGACCAAGTATCTGCAATCCGTCTCTAAAAGCTCCATGCCCAGAAGGAAATTGCATCACGTACTTGTTAGGGTATACCTAAGAGGCGCCCCCCAAACCAACAACATCTGTAAAGAGGGGAAGAAGGGAACGGGAAACCACTTCAATTTTCATACTAAATCAGATACGGTATTCTGTACTTGTTATTTTTTTAAATATCTAAGCCAATTTCATATCTTATGTCATATTACTTCGGTTTCTAGAATTAGCATACAGAGTTTAAATTCATTACTATAAAAAAACGCAAAAATAATGTTGAGTCTATAACTAAACAATATTTCTGCGTTTTTTATATTATGTATATTCGTAAAAAATAACAGCGTTATATTAATACTTATCAAGGTCAATCCTGGTGAATATATTTTAAATCATATCGGTAGACAAAAGAAAACGTGTGAATATTTATCGGTGAAAATTCAAACAATGCGTTTACAAGAGCAATTTAAAAGCATCTAAAGTTTCCATTAAATGGCAAGTTGGTCGGTGGGGAAAGAGAGATTTAGACAACTACACTATACTACACTACTTAACGGATAAGAAACCATAAAGAAGACTTCCATTCAACCTTCCCCCCCTTTACTGTGGGATAAAGAAGAAAAATCCCCCTTTTCCCGGCTACAAAGAGTGCACAAAGCACTTAAATGGGGCCAAAAGCCTCTTATGCACAGCACAAGACTAAACCGAATAAGTCTTTGGTTTAAAATGCATTTCTTTGTATCTGACTATCCACACGTTTTTAAGTTGGTACTGGTACTTGGAAGAGATTTTAAGTACTACTATTATTATTATTACGAGAAAATAGATTAAAGCATTATTCTTCACAACCGTACAAAGAAGTAAACTGTTGATCGGTTACATCTTAACAGTATTAAGGCAGTAATTAGTTAACTAAATTTATATTTAAATCACATGCACTATATTAGTTTATTTTTGTTTTAAGTAAAAAAGCTTTTAACTTATAGTAAAACCTTACTTAAGGTTTTTTATTGTGAAACCTTTCTATTTAGATTACATCTGTTTCACTATTTAAATAGTATTGATATAGAAACTAATGTGTTTCTTTGGTTGAAGTAAAGAAACATTATTTCTAGTAAAGAACAATTTATAATTTAAAAAAAATGTAAAATAACATGCAATCTTGCAATTTTTACATGTTTATTACCTTGAACTTTCAGAAAAGATGTTATCAATACAATATATTTGACGTGATAATATGTTACTTAAAAAGTATTTAAATTTGTATAAAAATTTACTTTATTTCGTAATTTTCTTAGCATTGATACAAAGGAGAGATGAACTTAACAAAATTGAAGATGATAACTGAAGATTCGAAGGTGATTTTTTTCATAATAATTAAGTATTAGAATCGAATTAAAAACTCTGTGTACTTCCTTGTTTTTTTAAAATATAATTAACGAAATATTTAAAGAAAATCCATAATCTTAAAAATTCTAAATTTTAGTATTTGTAAAAAAGTAATAAAATACCACATATATTTTAAAGAAAATACAATTGCCTTTAAATAAAATCCGGGTAAGGAAAAAGGCTTAATTTTTTTGGCTTCGACATTAATAGATCTTTACTTCAAATTCGTCATAGCGTTTTTAAAAAATAATGCCTGTTACTATTGTTACTTAAAATGTATCAAATACTATCCTAGGACCATTCTGAGTTATCTCCGTCCAACATAAAGATGGCACGAGTATGAGTATATGACAAAAATTACACAAAAATGACTATGATATTTATCAAGTATGATCCTTTATATCTTGCTGCGAACTTTCACACGCGTACGTTTAGTTGCATGTTTGTGGCGATCGAATAAAACAAACACTTTTTGAAATTTTCTAAAAAATTGATGGAATTACTTTATTTTAACCCGACGAACATACAAAAAACCAGTTAGATTCCACTTCCCGAAGGATTGTTCTCCTTCGTTTTCGATGGTTGTTCAAACGCAGGGTTATTTAAATGAAGGTTCCCTGCTAAATTCTCACATTTTTGTTACTCGTTGGCTCAGGTTGGCATCCCTGCTAAATTTTCACTTTTTTGTGACTTCTTCTTTTTAAATGAGGAACTTTAAATTTTATTTAATGAAGGATTTTTAATTTTTAGAAGTTCTTCGAACAGCTACACTCGGCTCCGTACGGCTCACACAGTTCCTGACAGCTCCATCCACGCTATAAACGCTGGCATCGCACTAGAATAGTCCATAGTCAAAAATTTCAGATTATATCCGCGATGCTGGAAGATCAAAGATGATGATTCTTGAAAATTGCAGATGATATCCGCGGCCGGAGGACCAAAAATGTCGAATAATTTGCCGCCTTAGTTTAACACTTCGGTTGGGTTTAAATTATTCTAAATATTTGTTTACTGCTTAAAACAAATAAATAAAAGTCGTGACTTCGTTTATAATACAAATTATTTTTATTTTACTCTTCAACTTGTAAATAATATATTTACCGTTACTTGTACATTCATAACATACATAAGTTTAGCCTCTGGAAGAAGGAACTAGATTGAACTATTCTAGTGCGGAGCCAGCTTTTAAATTCAGAAAATTAGATTTAAACAACTATGATGATAATCGGTTTTTTAGTATATCAAAGTAGCTTTACTATAATATTCCTAAAATTGAGACAATGGTAATAAAGTAAGATGTTGAATTTAAACGAATTCATATATCCACTCAAAATTACGAAAGCTAGAGTCTCCCAAAAAACCGCAACGACTTATGAAATCGTCACAAAAATTCACAATGCCGTATTAAATGATCTCCGAATGAAGGTACGCGAACTTTTCCTCTCATCGCAACATCGTATCCACCTCATTTTACAGGATTTTTTCTTTGTATAAAAAAGCTTTCCGCTCGATGGGAATGGCTCAGTTGAATGAGTTTCGACTAACGCATTCGACTGAATGCATCTCAAGGGGCTTATTAAAAGCGAATATATTGTGTTTCTTCGAGATAAAACACCAGTAAACGAAACATGAATTCACCATTACACGCCAAAGACGAAAAAACAGTCCAAACATTGAGTGGGAGGAAGCGAAAGTGTGCCAATGAACAGGAAAACGGTTCCATCTGTAGGAAAAGTCACGGCTACAGTTTTTTTTTTTGGGGGGGAATTCTCATGGTAAAGTGTTCACAGATTACCTGGGAAAAGGCAGATCCATCACTGGAGAATATTATGCTCCTTGCTGGACCAATTGAAGGGTGATATTCAGGCTAAATATCCGGATCTGGCCAAAATGAGATTGTTCTTTCACCACAATATGGCGCCTGCACATACGTCTCGGGTGTAAAATTTCATGATCACCTTTCGAAGTGTAAAAATTCATGATCACCTTAAACGTGCGCCGGATCTGGCTTCCAGCGATTATATCCTCTTTGCAAATCTGAAGAAACGGACGAAAATTTACCAAATCATGAGGTCAAATCTGAGACTACTGTTTATTTTGCATAGTTGGACTAATCTCATACTGAGGAGGATATTAAAAAGTTGGAAAGTCTATGGTCCAAATATTTTTGTATTATTTTTTTACTTCCTCGTATGTAGTAAAGGAAGTATTGTGATCGCGAAAAATTTCGGTTTTCAAATTTCAACGAAAATATCCATTTTGACCATCCCCGAATCCATTTTGACTAGTTTCGGCGTGACGTTTGTAGGTATATATATATCTTGCATAACTCAAAAGGAATGCTGAAATTTTGAATTTCGGGCTGTTGTAACATCTAGTTGTGCTTCTCTTCCTTTGAATGCTATCAACTGAACGAAAAAAAATTCAAATAGCCCAAAATCCAAAAAAAATTGGATTTTGGACTTTTTTTAATTTCAGTAATAAGTCCTCATTGAGAGCTTTTAAACGATATATCATAAGTGGTACTTATTTTCTCATTGGTTCCAGAGTTACAGCCAAATAAAATTCTAATTAATGAAATATTTGGATATTACAAAGGGAAGGCACATCGATTCGAATCAGACTTCATCTCCTTTTTTCTACCTTTGTTTTATTAACTTAGATAAATTGATTTATTAAAAATTATTAATCGTCTCATTGTAAAATTGTTTTACGATGTATAATAATTCAATAACAAAAAAAAAGAAAAAATATCACAAGTTTTAATGAAATAAAATATGAACTTTTTATTTTAAAGAAATATGTACATGTAATTTAATAGGCGTACAAGGAAGTCATGTGTTTTTTTTGATATTTTTTTTATAAAATTCTCATCATTGATTATTTTTAAAAAAATATTTTATATAAAAACATAAAAAAAAGTTCGGTATATTTTGATAAAGAATTATAAAAAACGTACTCTTATAAAACCAGATATAATGTTCGATAAAGCTAATTTATATATTATTATAATCATTATCATCAATACCGGTAGAGTCGAGATATGCCAAGAATTTTCACAGCCGTTGAAATCCAATATACCACAACAGTATGAGTTTGGGATTTTCACTTTGCCGCTATAAACTGTTAAAACTTTATTGATTATTATTATTTATAATACAAAACGATATCGCACATCATTTTATAATAAAAGATAAAAGGTAGGCTACACATGAACTCTGTCATCATCACATAAAGTACATGCATAAATCTAGAGATAAGTGTGGATGTATGTTTATGTCTGTCAAAATCTCGATCCAGTGGAATACAGTAAATGTTAGATGTGAAATATTGTACAGTTGATTACAATTGAAAATGGAATAGTCATGTCACTCTACAGAATATTCAGTGTACCTACATTGTTTAACGGCAGTATATTTGGTACTAAAATAGCATTCAATTTCATTCGTTTACTGCTTGTAGCTTGTAATTCTGATATATATATGTATAACAAGTAGTGTAATGAATTCCATTTTGAGTTTTCACTAGTATACGTTTGAAGATGTATGAATATTAATTGTTTTTATTTTTTTATTTTAACGATAAATTGTTTAAAATTAATTTTAATTACTTTAACATTTTTATTTTTGTTTAATACTTTTATTTATAATCGCACCAATAATTAAAATTATTAGCAACTTATCAGCGTAATGTAAACTGTATCGGTTAATGTGTAGTCTTGCACAAACTCAGGTCGACCATTCCTGAGACGTGTAGTTAATTAAAACCCAACCACCAAAAAAACACCGGTATCCATGATCTAGTATACAAAACCGAATAAAAGCAGCTACCTTTACTAGGATATGAGTACTTCGACTTCGAAATCAGCTGATTTACGACGACGAGTTTACCACTAGACCATCTCAATTTATTACATGTGAATATAATTGATTGAATTCTAAATTGCCGAGTAATTATTTAAAAAAAATAATTTTGGTAAAATAAGAAAAAATTACTATAATTTAATATACAAACATTGACATTACATAATTTACATATTAATTTATGATAATTTAATATTCAAACATTTATTTAAAAAATTGATGTGGACACCACATGACTTTCTTTTACTCTATAATATATACACATTTTTTCTGCACTTATTTAAACTTATTTCATTTGAAAGTGAGATACGATCCTCCAATTCTTTAATAAAAGTAGACAGTTACACAAATGCTAAAATATTAATAGCTTAATAAGGTTAACTGAAAAGAAAAGTTTAGAAGCTTTTGAAATGTGGTGCTATAGGAGAATGTTAAAAATCAGATGGATGGATAAAGTGACAAATGAAGAGGTGATGCGACAAATTGATGAAGAAAGATGCATTTGGAAAAATATAGATAAAAGAAGAGACAGACTTATAGGCATCCGAATAGCACAAGCGAAACGAGCCTTCAGTCAGAAATATAATTTGTTTACATCAAAAATTAATTTAAATGTCAGGAAAGATTTTTGAAAGTGTATGTTTGGAGTGTCGCTTTATATGGAAGTGAAACTTGGACGATCGGGTTATCTGAGAAGAAAAGATTAGAAGCTTTTGAAATGTGGTGCTATAGGAGAAGGGTTAAAAATCAGATGGGTGGATAAAGTGACAAATGAAGAGGTATTGCGGCAAATAGATGAAGAAAGAAGCATTTGGAAAAATATAGTTAAAAGAAGAGACAGACTTATAGGCCACATACTAAGGCATCCTGGAATAGCCGCTTTAATATTGGAGAAACAGGTAGAAGAAAAAATTGTGCAGGCAGGAAGGCAACGTTTAAAATATGTAAAACAAATTGTTAGGGATGTAGGATGTAGGGGGTATATTGAAATGAAACAACTAGCACTAGATACGGAATCTTGTAGAACTGCAACAAACCAGTCAAATGACTGAAGACAAAAAAAAGGTTAGAATAATAGTCCCTAGATTATTCTTTAAATAAATTGTTTACCAAATAATCCAATAATAAAAATTGACTATTCTACACCGTAAGGTCAAAATTAATATTTGTGACCAGTATACAGGAGTTCACTAAACGGAATAGTTTAATTATTATTAACTTTTATTTACACGACACACCAGAAAGCTGAACCTTTTGTTAATCAGCAACTCACGAATATATGAATAATACTGATCTGGAATAGTATATTATGTAACAACAGTTGTAAGAAGCATATTACACACAAGTGAAAAAAAATTTCATCACTTTAAATTGAATACAATTAAAAGATGTATTTCATTTTTGTCAAATAATTAAATAAAATGAATTTTGTTTATTAAATATACAATTTTTATAAGAATTTGCTAAGAAAATCCCAAAATAATATGATTCTAAATTATAATTTTCAATAAAGATTAAATAATGATGTGTTTCAACCAACTCTATTACATATACACATATCTAATAATGCCTATTAAATTACATGTACACAAAATTAGTACACAAGTACATAAAATTTTATTTCACTAATAACTTCTGATGTTTTTTTGTTATTATTGAATAATTATCTATTGTAATTTTTTTACAATCACGGGTTAATAATTATTAAAAAAACAATGTATTTAATTTAAAAGAAAATGTTAAAAAAAGAAATCAAGAAAAAAGTTAAAAAAAGAAAAAAGATGAAGTCTGATTCGAACCAATGTGCCTTCCCCTTATAAATCAAAATATTTCATTACTTAAAATTTCATTTAGCTATAATTCTGGAACCAATGAAAATAAGTACCACTTATGATACATCGTTGAAAAGTTCTCAATGCGGGCTTATTACTGAAGTTAAGTTAAAGTCCAAAATCCAGTTTTTTTTTGGGATTTTGAGCTTAGTAGGACACTTTTGGTTCAGTCGATTACAATCAAATGGAGGAGGTGCATAACTAGATGTTACAACAGTCCTAAATGCAAAATTTCAACATCCTACGGCTAATCGTTTTTGAGTTATGCGAGATACGTACATGCATACATACATACGTACAGACAACAAACCGAAACTAGTCAAAATGGATATATCCGTTGAAATTTGAAAACCGAAATTTTTCGTGATCATAATACTTCCTTTACTTCGTACAAGGACGTAAAAAATTATGAATAATTGTAGTTTAATCTATTCTTACTGGGTTATAGAAAGAATATTTTTATTATGGTATAAACGCGATATACGTTTCGGAAAGTTCTTAGCCTGACAAAGTAAACACAAGATTTTTTTAAAGAAATTTATTATTTTTTTTTTATGACGTTGCAATTCGATATATTTAAACCAATGAGTTTCCAACTTTTAAAACCTTCAGTGTAACGCGATTTCACCAACTTTGCAAAATAACCAGTTTTTCATTTGAAGTGAATCTTCGTCCTACGAGCAATTTCTTCACGTTTGAGTAGAATAAGTAATCGCTTGGAGACTAATCTCTCGGCGAATACGACGCATTTGGAAGTACTTCGAAGCGTAGGTCTCTATGGAGATTTGAAGCAGCAATAAATATCTATATATATATATATATATATATATATATCTGTGTGTGTATGTATATATCGATTTAAAAATTTTTTTCTGCCAATTTGGCAAGTATAGAATTAAAGAAACATTCTTATCTGTTTTTTTAGTTTATTTTCTTTACATTACAGAGCTTTCGGGCATAAACCCATCCTTATTAATGTTTTTTGATTTATCTTCATTTACATTTACACATATAAGTACTATTCAACACCTTTACACTTTGGTTACATTTTATAACTTTGGTTATTGAGTAAAATATACGAAATTTTAAACATTTACAGAACATACATTTTTGTTCAGTCAAAACTTTTTAAAGAATGTAAAAACATATACTAAAAATTACAATTAAAATTTTTTTACTACAATTTTCCAAAATTTATTTAAATTTTCTTTCAATATGTTGTTCTGTGTAATGTTAATACAGTTCTGTAATCAATTATTTAATTTATTTAAAATCTTATTAAACGTAAATTAAACACTACAGAAAAATTTATATATGTATATATATATATATTTTTAAATTTATTTATGTATACTCTGCTACATTGGTATGTTATGTTGTTACACATTATTTATTTAAATATTAATTTAAATAATTGGTCAATAAAATAATAATTTGTATTTAGGGAAAACATTTGTACACCGGAGAGAAATCTCTTATTTTATTATTTATTGATTTTTAAAGTAATTATATTGTATTGGTTCAACATTATTCATGGAGGTAATGCTTATATTTATGACATTACTTTATTATTCGGATTGATCGAGATTACAAATTCAAAGACGGATGAAGTGAATTTACAAACTTCTATGTAATTTTTGAAATGTTTAATATTTATAGAAAATGACACATGAATTTCCACAAAAAGGTAGATCGTACTGATTGGTTAAAATGCAAATAACGGTAATTGGAGAATAGGCGAGTAGTTCAATATAATAAACACATGGAAACAATTTTCTTTTTTTTTTAATGGGTTGGCATTCCTCAGAATTTATTTTTTTCTTATTAGAATTTGCTAGTTGTTATATATATTTAGACAAATATGCTATTGGCCTAATTTATTTATTTAGAAAGAAAATAACTTACTAATGAACTGTATAGGGGGATAAAAAAGCAGTATTTTTTTAAAAGATAGATCGTTATATTAACATTCTAGGCGTGTGTTTAATTTGTCAGGTTTAAATTTCTAGTTTTTTTATTTGTTTATACATATTTTAGTAATGTTTGATTTTTTAAAATCATTTATTCTTCAAACTTGTTTATATAACGTGATATTTTTATCAAAATCTGTAATATTAATTTAAAAAAATACTGTTTTTCTTTTCTCTTTTTTTAATACTACTTACAATGAATGTCTAAACACTGAAGAGAATTTCTACCAAAATGAAACGTCAGCTGTTACAGCAACACAAAAACGATTGTAAAAGAACGGGCAATAAATATGTTTTAATGTTGCGTCCATAACCAGTAAGTGTGTTGACTAAATCGTCGCAAACATATGGAAAGGCAATTTGCAAAGCTGTGCTTGCCTGCATTTACGGATTCAAGAACCATGAACGTTACAATACAAGAATAAAAAATAATGAAACAAATTTTATTACCGTCTGCTTTATTTTGTGGTTTTATTGTTTGCTTATAATTTATTATCATGCGACATTAGTTTTTTATTATTTTTTTGTGTAGTAAATAAATTTAATTAATTTTCAAAAAATCTAATTGTAATTTATGACCACAGTTCAGAACATTACGGAAAAAAAATTAGATTATATGTTTGTATATATATATATATATATATATATATATATATATATATATATATATATATATTATTAGAATGAATTTTAAAATGTTCTGGATTGATGAATAAAATTAAGCTAACAATGATTTCACATCTTTTGAACTGAAAAATTTTATTTTATGGAATTTAAAAAAAAATAAATAAATAAATTTGTTTATAAACCAGAATTAGATACCATATTATTCAAAATAAAGATTACTTTTCTAAGGTAGTATATTTTGTTAATTGGTATTTAATAGATCTGGCGATTTAATAGATTTTTTATCTCAGTAGAATACTTGGGTTGAAGCTCAACAAAGAAATTTTTTCCCTCCAAATAACAAATGAAGGCGTTAAAAAAATGCCCAACACTTGTTATCAAAAGAAAATATTTTGAAAGGTAAAATAAATTGATTTTTATATACTACTCTTGCTAATAACATTCATAAAAACTGAATAAATTAACAAAAAAAAAAAACTTAAATTGAAATAAATCGTTGAATTCTTATTTTTATTTCCTTGATACTAGCTTCTATGGTACAATAACAAAAAAAAAATATTAGAATAGAAACAAAAATTATCTACCATTTATTTTTCTGTTGCTTTTTTATTGACCCAAAGCTAATTTAAAAAAATCTTTCAAAATCTAAAAACTCAAGAAACTCGTTAACAAAATTCTGCTTCCGTTCAAAAATTTCAGAACGAACTATAACCTAGTACGAATCTACTGTTCTCGATGAGGCTATGAATATAAAATAAAAAAAAAAAATACTCAAAAACATATAATCGATGGAAACTTAAAATAATGTAGTTTAACAAGATTTGCAAGAATTAGAGATAGCACGTCGAGCCGACAACTTAACCGCCGCATTGGACAAGTCTGTCGAGCTTGTGGATGATGTAACGGGAATAGTAGAAGAAAATAAAGTAAAGCGAATACGTACTAGACAAGATATGCAAAATAATCGGGTTGGGCAATGTCGGGTCGCAGGTCGTTGGTTTAACGTGAAAAGTTATAGACCTTGGATGAGGTTCCTCCGAGCTACAGACCGACCAACTTATCTGTATAGTTAAATGGGAGAGCCACCATAGTATTTTTGAACAAAACGGAAAGTTTCCAATAAAAAATTTTAGTTCATTTAGTCTGAAAAAGAGGAATGTTGCGAGATTTTACCTGCTTTAAATCTCTGTCGAAACAAAGTCGATCTCAAACGGTGCAAGATAGATCAAATGGATTGTTTACAAATAATATTTTGAAGCGTTTGTCTGCTGCACGCCAATGGCCCTGCATCGCATCAATTCGACTGATATTGATATCCCTCAGCGCGGGACGTCTTCGACAGATGTACGGGTGTTAGCTTCACTCGTTTTGACCATTAGTTAGGGTACAACAGCGGTAGAGGTGCTCGTGCCGTCGGCGTCTTTCACTGAGAGCGCCGTGCCAGCTTTGCGACGCTCCCGAAACAGTCTCGCTCGCTTGGCACTGGACATTGGTGTACCTTTGCCTTGCCTATAACCTCCCCTTTCCAACGATATGCGTAATTTATATTTTGCCTTTTTTGTGGGCTGAGTCTGACATATTGAATTTTTATTATTTTTTACATGTTTACTTTAACTTTTTACGAATAGATATTGTGTAAAATACTCATATTATTACATAAATCGATCTATATCTACAAAATCTTAATACAAACACACGCATCACCGCGCTATCACGTCTAAGCCGTGAGCTACCCTGAATGGAAATGAGCGAGAGCGCCACTTTTGGCCGATCTGCGTTGTGATCCCTCCCCAGCAACCCGCTCGACAATAACTTAAAGTCGTATCGGAAAGCTGACAATGTAAGTTATAAAGTGACACCGTATTTACGTCTCTGAGACTAATAGTTAGGAGGTTATTAAGGCAGGGCGATATAGAACTTTTCGTTACGCTACAAATTTCTGTTCTGGTACCCGTATGTTTTGGTGTGGTTTTAAAGACGTTTATCGTCAAAACGCCAATACATAAATTTCTCAGCCGTGGCTCAGACACAGCCTTGCTTTTTTTAAGTATCAGAAATATTTCAGGTAAAATCTTGAAGTTTCAGTGTGGTACTGTTTGTATTTGGTATTGTTCTATTTTGGTTTTGAAAAACATTTATTTTCTAAAACTGAACTATAAATGGGAAAAAGTTGACGTATGTTATGCAATATCTAAAAGAAATATTTATGTAAAGCATTGTTATAAAGCAAATTTTATTTTGAGCACAGCTTACCAATGCATCTAAATGCTTTCTAAAAAAAATAGGTATTTTATTTTGTAATATTTGTTTGCTATTTTAACTTATAAATCTCAAACTTAAAATTTTTTTATGGTTTAAGTGTTATCCGAGTAATTACAAACATAAAAAAAAAGTTATTTATGTTTTACTTTCCTGACACAGCTCTAGAAGAAAAGTATGATAATCAATCAAAAAATGGGGTATGAAATTTGTTGGATATTTCTGGACGTTTCATGATCCAAAAAAAAAATTGAGGTTAACCTTCATTTTGGAGGGTCAATTTTCTCAATTTTTTGTAAAAATAATCCCCACTGTATATTAAGTTCATTAGATGCTTAACTTACCATTTTCTTTTAATTTGTCCCACATTTCCCCTTCCCAAAAAAATCGAAAAAACTATTTATAAATTTCAATAAAATTTCACTATGAATTAACCCCATCCTAAAAAAAGATTTCAGGCAGTTTTTTTTATATATAATTATTTTTCAACTATATAAGAATAGATAAACAATGCCAGAAAGTATTACAACTTTTTTGTCAGATTTTTTTTTTAGTATATTTTTTATCATATACAAACAGTTTTTTAAAAAAATTCAGATTTTATTTTTTTAATAAAATTTTCAATATAAAAAATGTGTGTATGTGTGTGTGTGTGTGCGCGCGTGTCTCAACATGAATTTTTTTTATCTCAATCCTGCACAAGAGGCGTGTAGCATGACGAGGTGGCCAATCGCTAGTGGGAGGGGTTTAGAATAGTCTTTATTTAACTTTCGTTTTTGACTGGGGTTTTTCGAAGCGATGCAGAAAGGTCTTAATCAGTTTTATTTATAAAATCTTGATGATTTTTCCTTTACTACATAGATAAAAATACTTCTTTTTAGTACGTTATTTATAAGAGTACGATTTATTTTTACCGTTAAATTTTGAATTATTAATTTCTTTTCTTATAATTATATTTAGTAATTATTAACTGT
Source organism: Lycorma delicatula (assembly GCF_047948215.1). NCBI lineage: Eukaryota > Metazoa > Arthropoda > Insecta > Hemiptera > Fulgoridae > Lycorma > Lycorma delicatula. Next base: position 114,401,527 of record NC_134462.1, read on the forward strand.
TGATGATAACTGTTTGATAATCGAAATATCCATTTTTTTTTTCTTTGGAAGGATTTTCGAATGAATTTTTTTTATGTAGGAATTAATTTCTTTTACCTTTTGATTGTTTTAATTACTGAGTTATTAACTTTTTTCTAGATTATACATTATTATATTCTGTCAAATGAAAGCATCCCACTGAACTTAGATGTAAAATAATTTAATCTTTATTATTTATCAAAAAAAAAAAGTTAAAATTATTTGGTTTAATACTAATATAATCCTGCTAGAAAAGTTAATGCATATTTACAAACAGCTGCTATTTGATAATAATACATATGGCGAGCAGTATTTATTATAGGGACTGTACCTGTTACGCGAGGGAAGTCGCGCTCCTACAGCAGAACAGATCATTTGAAGCGGAAAGAAAGTTTTGAAGTGAATTTGGTTTTTAATTAACTTCACTTTATCTTTTTACCATTCAGTTCAAAGTAATGCAAGGTTAAATTTTCCTTTCCCGTCTAGATAGCGGTGTAACGGAGCTATAGATCTGTATGGGAAAGTATTGTTATCGGTCCAATTTGGGCATATGCGGTTTTAATCGGATCTTGGACATTATGACACCTTAAGAAACCATATCGGATTGAAATTTTCCGGATGTTCGTATGTACATATGTGTTCGGTGTTGCCCTCTAAATCACCTTATATTTCCGGAACTACTGTCCCGATTTTGACCAAACTTGGTCAGATTACTTCTATATACTGGGCATTCATGCCATTAAATTGTCGACTTAAAGGTCAAGGGGGTGAGGGTGTAGAGCAAGATCACCGTCTCAGTATCTCAAGATTTCGTCCAATTAAGATTTTATTTTTCTCAGCCACATTTGTTAACAATTAAAAATAACAATATTTGCAAAAAAATGTTTTTTCAAAATCACACCCCCACCCTAAAAATTCTGCTGTAGTCGACTGCTATGTTGTGACATTACAGATAAGCGGTAGAATTAAATAAATGAATAATATTTAAAATGTAAAAAAGTAACTTGGTCTGGTTGGGTCTCAAACTCGATTTCCTTGTCGACTCGATACCTGGTGCGTTTATCGCCCCGGTTAAACCATTCTTTCGACCGTACTAGCAAAGTTTGTTCTATGTAACTTGTGAAATTACTTTAGTTTAGTTAGTGCCGACTGTCGCCGCTAGTACCGTCACACCCGCGCGAATTAAATACGGTATGCGCGCGCGCTTTAGTTAGCATCGTTGAATTAAATAAATTACTTTTAAATAAAATTATAAATATTTTAAACTAAGTTGTGTGTGTATGGTGTAGGCCTTGCATCATAAAACACCCACATTTCTAGGACGTTCCGGAACGCGGCTTTATCCGCGTGAAAGGAAAGCTTTACAACTATACTGCCAGCTTTTCTTAATTTCTGCTTTTCCTAATTTTAAACTGTTTATTAATATGAAAAAATCATTTTGATTTGCAGAAAATGGAAATAGCAATGTTGTTTTTTTGAAGGGCCATCGTTGCCAAATTACTACACGAAACCGCCTGAAACTTTACATAATTCAAGAAAGAGATTCATATTTTAACATATTTAAACCTCCCATTCTCTTAAAGATTTTTGTCGATGTTCTAGAAGTCACAATTAGCGAATACACAAAAGACGCAAAAACCGTATTGATTGCAATTTATAATGAAAATCTAGACGCCGAAGTTAGTTTTGCTTAAACTAATATAAAGCTTCGATTTGGTGTATAATGCATTACTCTTTTATGATGGTTTAATTAGAAATTTTTGCAGCCTATGTTCAAGCGCATTCTTTCATCTGCCAGTTCATAGGCTAGAGACACATCATACAAAAATCAGTGAGATCGGCTATGATGTAATAAACCCTTTAAAAAATAAAACAGTTGTACAGCGTTTTAAATGTTCGTTTTTTTTAACTTTTTGCGCAAATAAATCTTTTTCTGAACTGTGAAGTTATAAGGTAAATCTAGTTTTTGACCGTATACGAGATTAAAAGGTAGGTTATAAATAATATTTTTAATATAATTAATTAATTAATTAATTATGTTTTAATCAGAATAAAAATTTTAAATCGGTATATTTTTTAAATTTGCCATTTCTTAAAAAATATAAAAAAATGCACGGTAGGGTATCTAGAATTATAAGTTAGTCTTCTTTTCTCAGGCAGTAGTTATTTCGCCCGTGTCAGAACCCAAGATATAACTAGTCTACGTTTATTAACATAATTAAATTTGAAGAGTAAGGTCGTTACCCTTTTTGTAATAAAACAGATGGTTTAGTACTTATCGCTGAGATATTCGTAATTATTTTTGCCACTAATCTCATATTTCCGTACATTTCATCAATGAATGTTCACACACTTACTAATTTAAATAATTAATTGAAAATACCATTTTTGGAACAGATATATTTTATTTTACTGGTATCGTTCCATATAATATATATATATTATTAGTTGAAGATAAGGAATACAAGGAAAACCAATCATATTTAATAATTAAAACCGAAAAAAAGATAAGAAGTCATATAATAATCGAACGAAATTTGAATATTTTATATTAATTTAATTTATATTACACAATTTATGGAAAAAAATGAGCATCCACCGAAGAATAAATCTAAAATAATTATCAAACGATCTAGGTTTCCTACAGAGAGAAAATTCTCACATACAGTCGGGAATCACAGTTAATTTATTCCACTCCAATGATTCTATTCCTAATAAATACAACGAAGTATAAATACGTCAACGAATTCAAAAAGCGTAACAACAAATGGATTCTCAGAAAACTTCTTTTTTTTATTACACCAAGAACGTTGACCGCTGAATGACCTTCCTTTTTATAATAATTATTCAATCCGTTAAAGTTTAATAAAAAATACAAATAAATATATTTCACAAGAAAATAATACAAATGATGCGTGTGTAATGAAAAGTTATGCAAGTTTTAATATACCATGATAAATCCAAACTTGAAACAACAGACAAATGTATGAACTGCCATTAGAATATATTTAATACGAAGCTTCACAGTTATGGATCTATATAATTTTATCTGCACATCAATATTTAAAAATAAAATAAAATGAAAGAAAAACGTTTTATCTAATTTTTAAAACAGATAAATTTAGTAACAGTCTGTGTATTATTTATTTATTTTTTCTTTTAAATAAAAATACATTAATAGCAAGGAAATCATAACTAATTTTTAATATTATTCTGTATTTAGACACTATAATTTTAGTCATCATTTAGTATACATTTTAGATTCTTTTGTATAAAATAGAAGTTTATCCTTAATAAAAATGTAAAAAAAATACTGAAATCCTTTAAGATATTGTTATTCAGAAGAATGAACTTTGAAAAAGAGGGTCTCTAATGAAAAAAAACTTAAGTAGGATTTCAACAAAAACATAATTAACAACCAAAAAACAAGCGGATTGGAATATTTCTTCAATTGATGAGATGAAAGAATTATAGATTTCTCCGAATTATTATGCAAGGAAAAATTGATGTAAAGCGAGGGGTACGTAGGACGACGAAAAATATCGTGGCTGCACAATTCAAGAGAAGGAGAACAGAGAAAAGAAGAAGAGAACAAAAAAAGAAATGATACTGTAATCTACAGTAGATCCCTTCGAAAAAAAATCATTCCCTTAATTTTTTACTTTTATTAAAAGGCATGTTAATTAGTTTTAAATAAATCAGCAAATATATAACTCTACCAGTATGGTATAGTAACAAGTAAGTACGTCCATATACCCGTGAAGCAAGCTTTTTTAACGAAATATACTATAAGTTTTTTTCACGATCCTTCGAAAAAGTACTAAAGTTTTTTCGCGATTCCTTCCGTGTACTTCGTAAAAGTATTATAATCGAGAAAAATTTCAGTTTTCAGATTTCAACGGAAATATCGATTTTGATGATCCTGAATCCTTTTTGATTATTTTCGGCGTGTTTCTCTATGTACGTATGTTCGTATCTCGCATAACTCAAAAACAATTAGCCGTATAAAGTTGAAATTTTTGATTTAGGACTGTTGTAACATCTAGTTGCGCATCTCTCCTTTCGATTGCAATCGACTGGATCAAAAACTTTCAAAAAAGCCGCAAATCCCAAAAAATTGGATTTTGCACTTTTTCTGCAAATAACCTCACAAATGCAGTAATAAAACCTCATTGAGAGCTTTTCAACGATATATCAGAAGTGGTACTTATTTTAATTGGTTCCAGAGTTATAGCCAAATAAGTTTTTTATTAATGAAATATTTCTTACAAGGTCTTACAAGAGAAAGGCACATCGGTTCGAATCAGACTTCATCTCCTTTTTTAACATTTTGTTTTTAATTTAAATATATTGATTTATTAATAATAATTATTAACTTCCGATTGAAAAAAATCTGTTTTAGTGAAATAAAATTTTATGTACTTTTGAAAATGTGTATATTTAATTTAATAGGCGTACAAGGAAGTCATATGGTGCCCACATAATATATTTTTTTAATTAATTTATAATAGACGAAAAATATGTTTGTTATTGGAAACTATTTAAAAAAATATAATTGTGACAGCATTACAAACTATTCTATACATACAGTAAAATAAGATACATACATTGGTTTAGCATAGATTTAAACTACTTCGGTTTTATGATTATCTTTAATAAAGTGTAGTATTTTCAATATTCTTTAGCTTCACGTTTTGCTTTGATATTAAGGTACATATTAGCGTTAAATGTGGAAGTTAAAAAGCGTGTAAATAAAATAGTAAAAGCCATTATAGTTTTGTAATTAATTAATAATTGTGTAGCTTATCGCACACGTTTAACTCGAGTGTTGTAATGTGCAGTACTTTTAAAATTACCAATGATTTTATTTATATACCCACACATGTTCAACAGCGGTAAAGCAGTAAGACTGTTCCACCAGCTACTTTACGACTCAAGTCGTGCACACACAACTCAACAATTGATCAACTTCATGTTGACTACGTGTGCGCTAACCTAACATACAGTACAGAATAATAAAGAAATCAAGAGAAACATGTGCTTCAAGCTAAATACATTTTCTACGGTAGAGAAATAAAAGGTAAAAAAAAATTTCATTAAAAAAAAATAATAAAAAATATATATATTATACATATAAAGTTACAAGAGGAAAAAATGTGGTAAAATATAATTTCAGCCCGAATGTCACTAAAATTTAGATAGAAATTAAAAAGGAAACCTCTTCAATTTTTAGAAAAAAAGGGATTTTGGAAAAAAATGATGCTGAGAAATAGAAGAGAATTTTACTAAAAATAACACTAGAGAATTTTATCAAATCTTTAAGATTAAACTTTCAATTTTTAACACGATCTGCACAAACTTTAAAGACGAATAAGAAAAATTAATAGTGAACAAGGGTGAAAATTTAACATGACTAGTCAATTACTTCGAAAAATTATTAAACTTCCTGGATCTCAAAGAAGCTTTTAATTTTATTAAAAATAACGACAAAAACTAAAAACTTGCAACCAGCAGATTTACAAGAAATTAAAGAGATTGGTAAATCTTTAAAGAATAACAAAACTTGTGGAGAGGATTGTATGATAGCAAAATTCTAAAGTATGCGAGTGATGAATTAGGCTTCAAATTTGAAACCATTCTAAAATAAATCTGGGAAAAAAAGAAAATCCCCACTGAATTGAAAAACGCATTAATACATCCGCTCCATAAAAAAGGAAATAAAACAGATATTCATAATTACAGAAGGATCTCAATTCTACCAGTTCGTGTAAAATTCTGTCCAAAGCCTTGCTAAACAGAGTACAGCCGATAATAGGAAAAGAGATAGGCGAATACCAAGGGAGATTCAGACTCGGAAGAAGTTGCGCGGAACAAATATATAATTTAAAAGAATTTTACAGTACCAGAAAATTAGAAATCAATAATTAATTACGATATTTATAGATTTTCAAAAAACCTACGATTCCGTACATCGCGAGTTTTTATTTCAAATAAAAGAAGAATTTAAAATAGACACAAAAACAATTAACATAATTAAAGAAACTTTTATAAACACAAAATCCGAAGTTAAATTTCTTGGAGATCTTTTTGATCCGTTTGAAATGAAAGCAGGCGTCATCGAAGGAGACGGACTTTCTCAGATTCTCTGTAACTGCATTCTAGAAAACGTAATTAGAGAACGGACTCGAAAAACTATATATTACAGAAAATGTTAAAACAGGTCACAGATAAAAAAAAATTATGAACACAATTCTTATTAGCATTCGCAGATGATATCGCGATAAATTCAAAAGATATGGATGAGGCTCGAATCAAAATCCAGAAATTAAGCGAATAGGCTAATAAAATAAGCTTTCATATTTCTTTCGAAAAAACAAAATGGTTCTCCGAAGATAAAAAAAAATAATAAATTACAAATACTAAAAACTCTCTTAAATTAGGAAATTAAAAGAGTATTAAAATTTAAATATCTCGGAGAAGTAATAACCGCAAACGCTCTAGAAAAAGAAGCGCTAAAAGAGCGAACGCAGAAAATGGCGTTGGCGTTCAACTTAACACGAAATTTATACAATAAAAAAAATCACTTTGAGATAATGCTTAACACCAAAATGACAAAACAATTATTCTTCCGGAGACGCTATTTTACGTTGTGTTTGCAAAATTTTTCGGATAAAGACCTTTTTAAAAAACAAAAAGAATTTTAAGAAATATATATGGATCCGATTACCAGAACGGAAGTTATAAACTAAAAAGTGAAACAGAAGTTTATAAAAATACATAAAAAATAATCTTTTACACCATCGGGATATAAATATTTTATGGGCATTTATACAGAATGAGCGAAAACAGATTAACTAAACAAATATTTAACTTTTATAACAGTAGAACTATTAAAACTAGCCAGTTTAAAAAAAGGTGAAAACGTTCTTAAAACTTTAAAAGTCTCTAAACAAACCTGTTTAAATAGAAACCAATTTAGAAAATTAATCAAAGAATCTAAGGTTCTACAGAAGGATAAGAAGAAAGTAGACCAAGGAAGAAAAACACGGTGAAAATATGAAAAAAATTGGGTAGACAAAAGAAGTTCCAAATTATTATGCAAACGTGATCCTTAGTGGTCCGGGCGAACAAAGTAAAAAAACTTATATATATAATTTTTTCATTTATAAAAAAGGGTTCACACCGTTTTTTTACTAGTTTCATACTAGTTTACCTTTCATATATATATATATATATATATACATACTATAAAACTAGTAAAGGGTTCACACTTGTAGTATTTAAAGATTAACATACAGTTGTGTATTACCATCATCTCAAATAAATATAGGCTGTAATGTAATCAAAACAAAATCTAATATGCTCTTTAATATACTGTAAAAAAAATGTGTTTCATATATAGAAATATTGTACCAGAATTTTATTTTTACAGTTTATATTAAAAAGAAAAACGTAAGAATCTTATTGGTTGTATATGACCACCGCTCCTACCATGCCTAAAATTTCACATACTGAAGCTGATATATCATGATGTAAAGAATTAGTATGTTATATATTTTTTAAATGAGCAAAATTTATTACTTGCTTATATGGCAGCATGAATGGAACACCACGACTAAGGGAAGATCCCTGTATAGATTTATACAGGATCTGGGGGGATGGTATGCCTCGAGTTCACTTTTAAGAGCGGCGGGTGCCCAAGTGCTCACCAACCATGTGAATTTGATGCAATATCTGTTCAGGTTTCGCCTAGCGGCTGATGAGTTGTGTGTCTGCGGAGAGGTCCAGTAGAACGAACATCTAATGTTCGACTGCCCTGCCTTGCTCTGGGGGGCCAGAGACCGGGCCACCCTGGAACTAAGAGGTCAGGGGGAAAACTGGCCGCTCATAAACGGCGAGTCAATGTGGCGTGAGCCGCATTGTCGGACCGTGTGGGAGTTCCTCGATGAGGTTGCGATGTTCAACCGTCATCGTTAGATTGGTTAATTTAAATGGGATTTATTGATTCCTGTAGCGTGTCTGTGGGAAGTCTTCCTTGAAATAATGGCTGCCATCAGCCAGTAATAAGCTCCAAGCGCTTTAAATGGTGGACAGGCACTAGCTGGCAAACAGTGACCGAGGCGTGGCGGCTTAAATTGCCGTCTTTTTAATTTGTAACTTTATAGTTTTTAATTTATAACAAGGGGTGCGCCTCCACGATCTAGTTTTAATATGACAAGTGAGCGGTAGGGACACATACAGCGGGTGCTGTACGGCACCCAGCTTAACCGCTCACGCAAGTTAGGAGCTCACTAGAAGCATTAGGAAAACGAGATCGCAAATCTGTTTCAGAGGCACAGTAGCCATTTTTTGGCACGGAACATTTGGTCTATGCTCTAGGGCGACCGAATGGGGTGGTGGCGGGAGAAATGCCAGCTAACCAAATTACTTGCTTATAAATTTATAAGAAATTACAAAGAAAATATATGTAAAAAATTTTAATATATATTACTACTATTATACCCTACTAAAGGTCATTAAAAATGAAATTTGTAAGGGAATATGTGTGGGTGACTGTTCCTGTTAGTTTAGTACCAGAATGTACCGATCACTAACGGAAAAACCCGATTCGTTAGTACATGTCTCGTGGTGATCAGGTGTATACTTGCATTATTATATATCCATATATCACATATATATCGATATGCATGCGAAATATATATTAGTAATATATATTTTTTTTATATGAGTATTTTTCTTCATAAAATAATGAACTATAACCTAAAAGTAGGCACCGGAATGTACCGATCACTAGCGGAAAATCCCGATTCGTTAGTATCAATTTCTGGAATTAAATTTTTATTTAATTTTCGTCATATCAATTTTCATCATTCACAAAAAAATAATTTTACACAAGAGGTAATCAATTTCGGATACTTAATAATCCCATTCCAAGACGCCGCCCGCCAGGGCAACCCACCCGGATGGCGTAGCTGCAGAGGCGTGCCTGCATAAGCCAATAACATAAATGAAATGAAGTTGATCGGTTGAAAAGTGTGCTAGCCAGAACTAAGTGATGAATCTTCTTGGCATAATAAATAAGATAGAAAATACATATATCTTGTCTCTTTCTTTTCATTTCGGATTAGGAACGTACTAAATATAAAAATTATTGCTACTCCTACGTGTCCACATACTGATCAACAAATTTTCTTACTTTAACCTGATTTTATTAAGTGACGACTATTTCTATAGTAATTAATTTTTATTTCGCAGTTCAATTTACGTATATTTTATTCTATATGAATAAAAAAGAAATTGCTTGAATATTTTTAATGGGATAAATCAAATTAATCCCGAAAATATAATTTCAAAAGAAATCTGTTTGACGAGAAATTGATTCTCTAAATTTTAGTTTCTGCATGATATTTCACGTCTTATCATATTGATTATATTATATCTTACATAGGTTGATAACAGTGAAAATCAATTAGTAATATTGTTTTGCGTTTAATATACCAACTGCCCACGTACTTGCGACATTGAAAAAATATTCGGTACTTGATTTTTTATTGCACCGCCACTTTCTTTACATTTGATGCAACTTCTTTGTCAGAAAATAACGTATCGTTACAGTGTATTAAACAAAAATTATGTTTGCTGGCGAGTGTAGGTTATGTTGACTCAATGTACTTTTTTCTTTTTCCTGTTTAGTCTCTGGGAATTACCGTTCAGCTATTACTTCAGAGGATGATATGTATGAGTGTAAATGAAGTGTAGTCTTGTACAGTCTCAGTTCGACCATTCCTGAGATGTGTACTTAACTGAAACCCAACCACCAAACAACACCGGTATCCACGATCTAGTATTCAAATTGACTCAATGTACCCACAAATCATACCTGTCTCAACATAACCTACGTTCGCTAATCTCGTCTAATTAACGTTAAATATATCGTTAATTAGACGATGTTAGCGAGCGTAGGTTATGTTTGGTTACGGTATGTTGATACAACCCACCGGGTTGATCTAGTGGTGAACGCGTCTTCCCAAATCAGCTGTTTTGGGAACCGAGACTTCCAGCGTTCAAGTCCTAGTAAAGGCAGTTACTTTTATACGGATTTGAATACTAGATAGTGGATACAGGTGTTCTTTGGTGGTTATGTTTCAATTAACCACACATCTCAGGAACGGTCGAACTGAGACTGTACAAGACAACACTTCATTTACACTCACACATATCATCCTCATTCATTCTCTGAAGTAGTACCTGAACGGTAATTTCCGGAGGCTAAAAAGGAAAAAGATAGGGAATGTTGATATAAGCTTAATTCATGTGGCGTAAAAATATTGGAAACTGTGAAAATATCTTTAATTATATCCTCAATAGCATTCGCCATTCGCGAGTTTTATCCTCCAAAAGTGTGATGTATTGCGTTAATATTGTAGTGTTCATGAATTTATATTTGGCGTTTTGCAGTTTTTATTTTTATTTAAAAAATGTACTTTGCCCACCTTAAATAAACTTTGTTATTCATTTTGTCATTAAATCTGAAGAAGTTGCATAAAAAAAAGTGGCGGTGCGATAACAAACAAGTATCAATTATTCTTACGGTATACGTTTCAAAAACCATCTTGTGGATATTAGCAATTTCATAAAAGTCTGTGTTTTAAATATATTTTAATTTATTATAATAAATAATTAATCTGTGGTGTATTTATACTCTATACAATACGTACTACATTATTTATATAACGTAACGAAAGGGTGTGTGACTTTACACAATGTCTTAATATAATGTATTCAAATTCGTATAAGGATTTTGATCTTGTAGAATATCATCCGAAGTATGTGCTTTGAATTTACGACGATGCACTTAATCTGCTTAGATTACTTCTAAATAAGTCCTGTAATTTAAGGTTTACTGTATGTATAATCTAATGCAAATCTAGTAAAAATCGTTGTAACGTGTGTAATGATTGACATTTATTATGAAACAATATATAAATTTCAAAGTAATCTGTTGAAAATAAATAAGTTTAACTACAAAAAAAACAAATGTATGTTAAGTTAGAAATTAACAACAGCAAACTTAATACAAGATATACCTTACAAGAGACAAAAGCTACCGACCGGCGACGGCTTGATGGTTCGTCATCCAACTAATTGTTTTCGGCTTCTCTCGTCACTTCCGTATCTAATCGGTATGATAGAATATATAAACTAAAACTAATACAGATGTGAGTTTTAAGTACAAATGTATACAGTTTTGTAACAATTGAACGTTTCTTTTAATACGAAAAAAACAACCGAATGTTCCATTTAAATTTCCGATTTCTTTTGTTCACTGTTCCTACAGCAATAACAAATCAAAATAACTATTGTCTTAGTTATTTATAAATATTCTATCCTAAAAATATAAACTATTTTACATTAAAGAAAAATAATTTTAAAATAGTTTTTGTATGCTATATCTATTATTAATGATTAAAACAAAATCGTTTAACCCTTTTAAAGATAAGAATTAAACTCACTTGTTTTACTTCCTTGTACGAAGTAAAGAAATATATTGTTATCACGAAAAATTTCGGTTTTCAGATTTCAACGGAAATATCCATTTTGACCATTCCTGAATCCATTTTGATTAGTTTTGACGAGACGTCTGTACGTATCCGTATTTCCCGTAACTAAAAAAAACGATTAGCCGTAGGATGTTGAAATATTGGAATTACGACTGTTGTAATATCTAGTTGTGCACCTCCCCTTTTGATTGCAATCGACTGGAACAAAAGTGTTTAAAAAAGCCCAAAATTCAAAAAAATATGATTTTGAAATTTTCCTTAACTGCAGTAATAAGCCCTCATTGAGAACTTTGCATCCATATATCATAAGTGGTACTTAATTTCATTGGTTCCAGAGTTATAACCAAATAAAATTTTAATTAATTAATATTTGGATCTTACAAGGGAAGGCACATCTGCGAGAATCAGACTTTATTTCCTTTTTTTAAATTTAAATATACTGGTTTATTAATAATTATTAAATCCGATTGTAAAAAAAAATACAATAAATAATAATTCAATAAAAAAAAGAAGAAAATAAAACTGTGTAATAAATATATAAAAAAATATATGTAATTTAATAAGCATACAAGGAAGTCATTTAGTATCCACATCAGTTTTTTTTTTTTACAATCAAAACGATATGATTATAGTAGCAATAGACCTCTCTCTCTTTTTCCTGTTCAGCCTCCAAGAATTACCGTTCAGGTATTACTTCAGAGGATGAATGAGGATGATTCACACGTTACATAATGTTCAATGACGTTAAAGATATGGTAAATTTTTTGTGTATTTTGTATAAACAATATATTCCACTTACAAACAACTTTTTTAATGTATTATCCAAGCGCTTTCGGAATCATTTCATCATCAGGGGTTATTTAAAACTATGAATTTGTATCCGTGCATATAGTATTATATGTATGATTATAATTAAAATTAAAATGAAATTAAAATTGTTATTTTCATAACAGTCAGTCGTCAATAATTACAATAATTTATACGTGAAGTAAAATAAAACGTCATGTCAGTAGGACATTTACGACTGTTATGAGATACGAAATATTATGAGATATGAAGTATTAGCAACCTATTATTGTTTAATTTGTTTTAATAGAATATCATTATCAAATCTGATTTTTTCGTTCATTAATTTATTATTATTCAAATATATACCTAATTTTTCCAATATGCTAGTTTTATGATAATTGTTCGTGTATTCTAATATTTAAAAAAATATGTTTGGGGTATAATCAGTGACGGCTCGTAACTAAAATTGGTAGGGGGGATGCTGCAATACAAAAGCCCAGAAAAATTTTTTTCTGGGCTTTTGCAAGACCATGGTTAAGTTTTCTGAAAAATAAAAGAACCGAAAAAATGAAGCAACGGAAACGCAACTAATCATATACAGCGGGCGAAGCCACGATGGGTTGTGTGTATATATATATATATATATATATATATATATATATATAATTTAAAATTAACAATAATTTATTTGAAAATATAAACATATAAAAATTATTAAGAAAATAAACGGGTTTCAATTTAGAAGAAATATTTGTACTGTTAGCCAAAAAATGGTATTATCCTGCAGAATTTGAAAAATAAATATTGCTGCTCTCTTGCACTTCTGTCATCTTAAACAAAATTACAGGGTATATACAGTATTTCTTAGAATATAAAATTAAATTATAGTGCTATTAAACAATAAATTTAAGACAAAGTTCTTTCAAATGAAGAAGTTTTCCATAGACTCGACAAGGAAATTGAATTGGGCGCTTAACTTTCAGATTATATTATGAGAGGATAAAGATACTAATTATTATATATACTTATTCAATTCAATTGTGAGAAAATGGAGGGTTGACAGAAAAAATAAAGTGAATTAGCAATCCAAGTGAAATAAAGAAAATTCTAAATAAAAAAAATAGATAATGGAAAATTCTTTCTTTCCGTAGTTCGAAAGATTGAACTTTCGAAAAAAGGAGAAGTGATGTCGAATGGGGGTCGAAAAATGCGCAAACTAAACGTTTTCTTATAGTTATTATTAGTCCATATGTAAGGACTTTATGTGTATGTATATTATACGTTCAACAACCCGCATTTCTCTACCATAAGTAAGGATACAAGAGTACTATGAAAGAATAGAACCTTTTGAAACGTTGTGACTTTTGAAATAAAGCAGACTGATAAGTTGAAAAAAAGAAATCACGAGACGAATAGGAAAAAACAAAAATGTTTAACATAATTTCGTAAATAAACGAACTAGATTGATAGGTTGTATATTAAGACTTCCAAATTATCCTATAAACGAATGAGTGTTGTAAGATCTAAACCAATACAGGGAAAAGAATACTGGAATAATAAAACAGATAACTGAGGTTAAAAATCTTAGTATAGATAAGAGAGTAATGAAGTACAGCATCAAACCAGTCAAGTAACTGATGAATTAAAAGATTTTTATTGCCGCAGTGTTTAATTTACAATCGGTTGCAATTTACCAGAACCATAAGTAAATTTGATTACAAAAAAATCACATGCAATTAGGGGTATCTATTGAAATCCTCAAAGAACGGTATATGTATACATACCTTGTATAGTATATATAAAGATACTAAATATAAATAAGTATATAAAAAGGTAAGTCCAAAGAACATTGATTAAGTTTAAAACATAAAAAGCAAAGAAAACACCAAAAAAAATAGTCTTACCGTTCACAAAAAGAATAACATATCAAACAAAGGAACAGTGAAGCAAATCAAAGGACCAAAAAAATAAAGCGGAGAAACGAATTGAAAGATTTTGACGATGTACAACACCCTAGGGTAGCTGAATCGCCTTAAATCTCGGATATACTTATAACTTATAACTTATACTTATAACTTATAAATCTAATATATGCGATCAGTTTAGGCGCCTAACGTCTTCGCTATTATCAGGAGATTAACGGCTAGCCAGTTCATAGTCTCATTTTGTATTTTTCCCGAATCGCCGTATCTCCTCTCGAACGGTTGAAAATTCCAGATAATCGTGTTTTTCAGTGTTTTAAAAAAGGCGCCTAAACCACGGCGCCTTTTTTATTTCTCATTAGTTTGTTTAGGAATCGCTGTAGGACTACGATGGTACTCTCGCTTATCGTACCTCACAGTTGAACTCAGTCGGTCCAAATCGGTTTCAGGATCGCTGAGTACAGGAAGTGCTTGCTAGATAATGATAGTTGCAACCGCTTGCTTAGCAACCAGTACATCTCCCTGAACTTAATGTTGAACTGCGTCTTTTTCCACAGTAGGATATAACTACTTCACGTCAGACGGCGATCCAGATCCAGTCCTATTAGACGCTGTTTGCATGCGGGATGAAAACTTCAATTTGAACTGCACGCGAGTTCAAGTTGAACTCGCCGGCAGTTCATTCTCATCGCAAACGTAACATGCGTAGAAGTAGCCGGATTAACTTACGCCAGTCGTTAATTAGATCCAATACAGTTTGCAGTTAAAGATACGATAAGGTCATCATCCACAGCCAGGATTACCGTGTCATCGGCAAAACGATATAACTGTGACATTCTTTGGTATCACGACATAGTGAAAACCGAGAATAGAAACGCCTCTAGAACTGAATTCTGAGGAACACTCGACCTAGTGTCAATGAATTCAGTCTTGATTGTACTTCACCTAGGAAAACCGTCCGTTCTGATAACTGTGGATCAAGTAGAACGGTTGATAATAAGACCTACTCCTACTCTTAAAAAGAAATACTTTTTAAAAAAAAATAAAATAAAGTTAAATTAATTTTAATTTATGTGCTCTTTTTTATAATAATTTGAATTGTTCACTAGTCTACTCCAATATAATTTCTACATCTCACAAACACGTACATGAATATTACGTTTTTAAAAGTTTATTATATATATTGAAATATCTAACGATCAAAATTTAGCGCTTAAATAACTCTATAATGATAATTATAATAAAATTAAATCTAAATCATATGAAAGAACGTTAAAGATGGTCTAAATAAAACAGTCCTAATGAAGAACAATTTAGCAATTTAGAATATAATATTTTAATACAGATTATGTTATTATAACTACTAAAAGATGATAATAGCTTGGTTAGTTATTAAAGATGGAAGTCTAAAATAAAATTTAATAAGAGATGAGAAGCCGACATGACATGTATTATATTATGTGAGCATCTTCTGGACTAGAAACCAAATTAAAAAAAAAAAACCTAAAAAAAAAACAAAAAAAAAAAAAACGAAAAAATTAAAAGGAATGTTGAATGCTTAGTTTCATATGATTAACTAATCCTAAAAATTGAACCAATTGTTACAGTTGTCAAGAGAAAAATAAAAAGAATAAGACTTGTCTGGCGTTTTGTGTTAAATGTTTGGTAAGGCGCTCGGTTCATTTTGTCGGATAGATATCTATCTGTCTTATATTCTTGGCTATTCCCTATTCTTGTATGCTAATGATTTTACATCCATCCCGAGGACAGAACGGAGCAACCGACACTCCCATTCAAAATTAAAGAGAAAAAAATCCTTTGTAATCTTTACGGACCGTCATTAAAAACAACCACAGCTATTTAAAAATAATCTTATACATTTGACATAAGAAACAAATAATAATACAATAATAGATTGTTAGAACGCATATTTAAAATAATATAAACATTTAATAAAAAGAAACTAAAAATTAAAGTAAGCTATAATAAATTACTTCATGTTAAATGAGATTCATAATTGTACGGTACGGTTTACTCCAAAATTATGCATTATATTTTATTAGATTCAAATTAAAAAGAACTAATAAACTTTATTTATCCTAGTAAAAATGAATTCTATTGGATATCAGATAATGTACCTTAGAGTATTTTCCTGTTACAATATATTTTTTTTTTTTTAAAAGGAAGTTTATTGGAAACAAAAAAAATTCCAGCAAATGAATATATAACATTTCCAGCTTCGCCCTCAACAGATTTATATTTTAAATATACCATAGGTACTTAAATATTAATTACATTATTTTTACTTAAAATTTATTAAATAAATTATAAAACTGAAAACTATTTTAGATATTAAAAGAAAAGTATTAAAATATGAAAATAAGTTTACCGCATTGCCCATTGGTTTACAGTCATAAAACTTACTACGATTTCATACAGAAATATTTTAGCCTAAGTAACTGTTAATCTTAATAGTTAAACTGGTTTAGAAATTAAAGCTATATCTAAAAAATAATATTTTGCGTACAACCGTACTTTCTTATCTGATTGGGGCTAAACAGAAGTGAGAACTTAATTACTCTTTTAAAATTTCATGAATTTTTAGTTTTCCATTTTGGAAATATATAAGTACAACTCTATAATAATTAAGCTAATTATATCTCCTTCCCTAAACCCAGTCGAAAAATTTCAGTAATGGACACCAATGCAACTGAACTGAATTTCAAATTCCTATAATGCCCCTCATAAAAAAGTTAAATTTGAAAATATTAGTAAATATTCAACCCTGTTGTCTATTAATTTGAAAATTTAACGGGTTTACATAAAAAAAAATTCAGTCAAATAATAATTTTTAACATTTAGAGAAACCAGAGTTATTTATCAAAGTACAGGCCAACATATATACGTAACGTTCCTACATGTTGTAACAAGACCGGTGTAACGAACCTGAGTAACGAATTCCTACCAATTAAATTAGTAGTAGAAACATAATAATGAGAGTAATACAGAAAGGGGCTAAAAGAAACCGTTTTAGTAAAGCTAACAAGTCCGTTTAAAAATCGTTCTTTGAAATACTGCCCGCTGACACACCTAAACAGATGTTTTTCTGTGAGAAGAGTTACCGGATCCAGGTTAGGAATGCATGAGAATGAAAGGGCTCAGTCGATCATTCTCACGCTCAACTTGGGTCTGGTCTTGCGGGTAAAGAGGATAGGAGTATAAATATTCCAGGAAAGATCAGTTGACGTTCACTCTGTGAGGAAAGTCTGCGAAATGTCAGTTTGCAAGAGAGTTCTTAGCGAGGAATAATTATGCAAGTTTGAAGCGAGAGTATTCTACAAGTAGGTCAGTGAAGAAGGTAATTTCTAGTGAATTACGTTCGACGCGATTCAGGTGACGTCACAAGTAATTCCTGTGGGGACAGTGCACGAAAACAAGGCCCACCGGGTTGGTCTAGTGGTTAACGCGTCTTCCCAAATCAGCTGATTTGGAAGTCAAGAGTTACAGCGTTCAAGTCCTAGTAAAGCCAGTTATTTTTACACGGATTTGAATACTAGATCGTGGATATCGGTGTTCTTTGGTGGTTGGGTTTCAATTAACCACACATCTCAGGAACGGTCGAACTGAGAATGTACAAGACTACACTTCATTTACACTCATACATATCATCCTCATTCATCCTCTGAAGAATTATCTAAACGGTAGTTACCGGAGGCTAAACAGGAAAAAGAAAGAAAGAAAGTGCACGAAAACAAGAAACGGTTCGGTGAGTTTCTGTAGGACTATAAGTGAAAGAGATAATGTACTAAATTTCATTCATAAATTGTTAGGGTAGTTTTATTTGTGAACAGCAAAGGTATTTGTACTGAAAAAAAAACTTTATACTTGTCTTATCTATTGTACTATTGTTAATACAAGATTGGAGGTTAAAAGTGTTCAGACTAGCGGTGATACTGTCTTTCGTCAATGGGAATGAATTCTGGTTTACAATATTTAACTACCTGTAAACAGATCCTGACGACTACTTTAAATTCTGTTTTGTACGTAATCACTTGTTTATTATTATTATTGTTGTGGTTGTGATTACTATGTTTGTTATTTGTTTGTTATTGACATTTATTATTATTATTATATTTTGCTGTTATGATTAATATTTTGAGTTGTTAATTATTATTATTACTGTTGTCATTATTGATTTGTCTTATTTATGTTCTTACACTTATAAATTGTAATTAAATAAACATTTTCAATTATCAATCTCTCAGTATCCTGACCGAGCCGCGGACACGAGACAATATGTTCTTTCGAAATTTTTCATGGATTTTAGTTTTCTCGTATCATAACTATAGAGTTATGCTACAATAAGGAAAGTATGATAATCGGACAAAAAATGGGGTAACGGTTTTTTAATGTATTAACGTTTCATGACCCAGGGATCACAGAAAAAAGTGAGTAAAATACAAAATTCGTACGTATGTACGTGTGTTGGTACGTTAGAAGCTTAATATCTTTTGACTGAATAAAGCGATTTTGATGAATGTTTGAACTGATACTCTTGTGTATGGGGCAATTTCTCCAGATGGTGGGGTAAATAACTTCTTTGGGTTGAATTTTCTCAAAATTTAGCTAACAATCCCGTTTTACATTAAGCTCAGTATATGCGTACATGCTTATCATGCTATTAAAAAAAAACATTAATTTTTCCAAAGTTCCACCTTCCTCAAAAATCGTAAAGTTATTTTTTTATTAATTGCATATTTTTTAAGCAAATTTTATTTGTGTCTTTCTAGGTATAATACTAGTGCAAGTGCCCTCCAAAAAGTTTTTTGGGGGCAATATTGAACATGGGGAGCCGATCAAAGTAATAAAAATTCGATTTTTTGAATTTTTAAAAATATTTTCAGTGTATACGAATAAATAATCAATCTCAGGAAAATATAAAAAATTTTTGGTCAGTTTTTTGATGTTTTTTAATTAGAAGGGTCATGAAATGTCGAGATTTGCAAAACTGTCCTCTTCCAAAAGTTTTACCGATCACTATAATTTCCCTTATTGTAGCTGCAGGAGCTATTTTATAATAACCCAGCTGTTGCCGGGAAAGTAAAACTATCTTTACGATCCTTTTTATCTCAATGTTGTATTTGAACACAGTAATTTTTAAATACCATTAATAAAGGTCGGAATACACGGGTTAAAAAAGGTCTGGACAGACAGAGTCTTACACACGGGTTAAAAAAGGTGTCTTTTATATATATATATTTATAAAATAAATTTTTATAATATATAATAATTATTTATTTATTTATAATAGTTTTTTTTATATTGGTTATAATTTATATATATATATATATATATATGTGTGTGTTTCTTTTTATATGATTAATTCATCATATAAGCTGGAAGCTTGTACATGGGAATATGAAATTTTTAGCGTATGAAAGTCTAACCAGGATTCGAACCCGGAACCTCCGACATCAACCGGGATGAAAGTCCGTAACGCCACGACTCCGAAGAAGGATCTAGAATTATTTTGCCTATCACTTCATTGTCCTCCTGTTAAATTTCATATAAAATGTATATTTCAGTTCATAGTAATCAAAATGAAATTTTTAGTCGAAAAAACTAGTATAAATTGAAAATATTTTTATGTTTGCCTTATATAAAAGTTTTCTTTTAATTTCAGGATACGAACAGAAGTCGGTGGAGGTGCTTGGTGTCCTAAGTTACAAGTGACTGCTGAACTACGGGAATGGTTAGAGATTAACTTACATTCGGTACGTGTTATAACAGCGGTTGAGACTCAAGGGAGATTTGGTAACGGTCAAGGTCAGGAATTTGCTGAAGCTTATTTACTGGAATACTGGAGACCACGTTTGGCTAAATGGGTCCGATATCGAGACAATAAAGGAGCAGAGGTAAGAAAGAATTAAGACAATTTAGTTTAACTAATTTATGAAAAATTACTTTATTTTTTATTTACTAATGTAAATGAAGAATTGAAGGATAGCTACGCGATTTTTATTTTAATTTTAATTTATAATTTACTTAAAATATAGTGCTATTAAAAGAAATGTACTTCAACCGATATTTTTTTAATGTAGTTCACAAAATTTTATTGGTTAGACTAATAAAAATCAAATACACAATTAATTTTTCAGCTTAATTTTATCTTGATTTCATATCCTGGGCATCCAAGCTTTCTTTTACCTCGAGGATTTTATTCAAGTTTGGAATTTTTCCTGTATTATTTAGACATTCAATTTTTCTTACATCAAACAATAATTTTGAGTTTATTGGTTGATAATAATTTTAATTACACAGTATAAAAAGTTAAATAATACCCTCTATGTTCAGTAATAGTATCTTTGAGATCTCTAAAATCTAAATTCATCTGGACTTGAATTTTTGTAAAATAAGAAACTCTTGTTTCTTATTAATTTTTGTTCTATTTTCATTCCATAAATGTTATTTTTTTGTAAATTCTTTTAAAAAAAATTTCAACAACATAGGAAGTGTGTAATTCATAATTGATGGACAAAACATTTAGACAAAACGGTTATCTGATAGCACAATGATGAATTAGAAAAAAAATAAGGATATAAGTATTTTCAATGTATACAATTTAGTGTCTTAAGTTGTGTATCTTTTTATATAAAGCTTTATCTGTTTTATCTGCTTTAGCTGTTATAATTATTATTAATTTTTCTCTATACTGCACTAATATAACTAACCATCAAATTATTTTAATTCATCTGGATCATAAATTTTTATCTTAACTAAACATTCTGATTTATCGCAAACTAGTTAATTGTTTGTGAAAAAATGAGATAAATATTTTATATTCTCAAACAAGGTACCGCTGATATGTTAAATAAATAAACACTTAACATAATCCCTAATCAGCACGTTGACGTATTTTCTAGATCTTTCGGCTTACTTGGAAACCATCATCAGGAGTAAAATTAATGCATTAAAGTCAAAGTTTAAAATATCATAGTTAAAATTTGTTTAGTATACTAATAGGAGTGGATAGTCATGACTGTTTTTAAATTTTAATTATGAATTTTTAAACGTTGACTTTAATGCATTAATTTTAACTCGTGATGATGGCTTCCAAGTACGCCGAAAGATCTAGAGAACATAACAACGTGGTGGTAAGGTGGATTATATTAACTGTTAATTTATTTAAATGTTTTATACTTTGATACATGTTTACGATAATGTTTGGACGCTATCTATAAGAATAATTCGTTTATTTAAGTTATCATTTACGCAATGTAAATGGAATAAGTTTTGGTAAAAATATGGTATAAAATTTACGGAAAAGCTAATTTAAAAAATTTTGACGCCACATTGGTCCACTTTAGTCGTCCATATTTCAGTTCCTGTTGAATTTCGGTATTAGTCTGCCTTTCAATTTTTCCAGTTTTTCTTCATTCTATCTGATCGTTGCTTCCTGACCACCACTTTGTTGTGTTTTTTAACGTTGAATCTATTGTTTTGAAGTGCGAAGTTAATTTTCATTTTATCACAGGTGTTCTGAACCCTCAAGCCAATTTTTTGAAGATCTCTTTGGATTTCTCAAACATACTTTCCACAGGTTTTTTTCTTAATATTCCTTATGACCAGTTGTTTTAGAATTCGGTTCTCAGGCATTCTTAATACGTGAAAAATGGGAAATCCTTCGTTTTTTCATTGCACCGAGAATCGGGTCGACTTGTTTGTAGACTGTTTCATTTGTGGCAATTCGCCAGACTCCATCTTTTTGATAACTTTTATTTAAATAAGTTCTGATAATTCGCCTTTCTGTTTTAAGTAATTTTTCCGTTTTACTTTCATTCTTAGTCTCACAAGCATAAAGCGCCACCGGAATAACTACTGTGTTTAATGGTGAATTTTGGATTTTATTGAGAGACATTTTTTATTGTATATATTCCAAGTTAGATTTTGTGCTCTTTTAATTTTAGTTAATTAATTACTTTTATATGCATATTTTTCTAAAAAATTTCATATATTTTATCAATTTCTTAAAATCGAAGTCTTTATTAATAATAAATCTAATAAAAATTCAAAACATATCGAATCAAGCACTATTACTATTTTTTTCTTTTTTCATTTATTTTTGCTTAATTTACATTCAGAACAGTTAGTCGAAATTTTGTTGTGCCAAAAAACGAAATTTGATATTCAGTATGATACATTACAAGACAATTGAATCTAATGAAAAGAAATATTTATATATAAAAAGAAATATTGGGATGGGCGTTAATACGATAAAAGATATTTTTGTTGGTTGGTCAGTTTAAACTAAAGAGAATAAGAAGAAAAAAAATCGCAAAAAATACAATACATTAAATTAATTTAAATTCATGTATGCGATAAGTAATTTATAAGTTAACAGAATATGAAAAGCTTAAGAATTTTTTCAATACAACAAGAAATACCGTATCAAGTGTTGAATTTTTAAAACATTGGCATATCCGTTATTTTATATGAATTATTTAATATGAAAATATTGAAAGTTGTCCAAAACTATTTACAAATGCTGTCATTTTAATTTTAATAGCTTACACTGACAAAGTGTATAATCTTATTTGTCGGAATAAATCGACTTGTTCTTTTAACAAAAACCTGTTTGTTGTAATAGGTTTAACAAAACCTATTAAAAAAAAAAACAATTTAAAAAGCAGGAGCGAAAAAAAATCAGTTAATTTTTTAACGTACTTCCTCTTTCACTCTCTCTCTCTTGGCTCTCTTTCTCTCTCTCACACACACACACACACATACACACAGACACATTTTCTCTCAATTTAAAGGGACAAGGATACTTTCAATGCAAGGGAAGTTTTTTTTTCTTTTTTTTAAAGATTATAAAATTTTGTTACTAATAACCAAGATTTTTAATTTACTTAATTTTGTATAATTTTACTCTTTCTGAATCCATTTTAACTAACTAAAAAAAATGTGATTTTTTGGCCGCATATCATTAAATTAGTCTACGAGTAGAATTAGAAAACTAATAAATTTAATTGGAATGAAGCGTTTTAAATTTATACCAAGTACCAACAAAGAGAAAAACTGTGTAATTAACTTTTAAAAATTTCAGTGTGTGGTTACGGGAAATGAATTTTTAAATTCATTATATTTCTATTGAAAAGAAACGTAACTATATAATTTAATTTATGAACAAAAATATGTTATCTATCTATATATATTTTCTTTATTTGTATCAAATTATATTTACAGACTGTTTCGTAAACTGGAAAACAAAAGTAAATTTAATTCCAATAATCAAATTATAAAGGAGTTTCTTTTGAAAAACCTTAATTACCTCGTCCTGAGAATCACTATTAGGTTCCGAGGTCTTATACATGTACCCGCTTTAATCGCCTTACATCTTCCATATTGTCTTAAGAGATTGAAAAATAGATAGTTTACGTGGTCGTTATCTTATTTTGTATATAGTTGCAAATCGATTGACTTCTTGAATGATAAAAATGAATTTTATAGAGCGTGAAAAATATTCTAAACCTGACCGGGATTCAAATTAAAAAAAAATTTCGGATGAAAGACATGAGATACCACGATAATCGGGATTATATTTTGTTAAAGAAGTATGGGTTCCATTCTACATATAAGTTAAAACACGAAAAATCATACAGGATCGTGTTAATAATTGTTCATCTCTGAAGATAAAAGTGAAATAAAAAGAAAATCACAAAGCTTGGTGTATGATACTCAAGGAATAAGAAAGGTTTAAAATTTTCGTGTTCTCAGTATTTTTCTTACCATTTTTTAATATAGGGAGGATTTATATATATACTTTTCCATCTTGCTGTATAGCAGAGCTATAGCTTTAGAAGGGAAAGTACTGTAATTGATTCAATTTGGGAATATGCGGTTTTTACCGTATCTTGACACCTAAGGAACCCAAAAAACCGAATAGAATTTTTCCGGGTGTTCGTTATCTTCCTCTAAATCACCATATCTCCAGAACTACTGGACCAAATTTGGTCAAACTACTTTTACATTTGGGGCATTGATACCATAAAAGTTTCAACTGAAAGCTGTACAGCAAGATCACACTCAGTATCTCGAGATTTCCCTTAATTAAGGTTTGATTTTTCTTAGCCACATTTGTTAACAGCTAATAAATAATAATATTTACAAAAAAAAGTTTTTGAAAAATCCTATCCGCACTTCAAAAAATACTCAAACTAATGGCTAAGTGTATAGCGTCAACGGTACCCCTTGTTACTACAAGGAACGCTAGTGTAGCACTGACATACAGCTGTTAAATAAAATTATAAATAATTTAAATTAAGTTCTGTATATTTGTGTGTGTAAGCCGTGCGACAGAAAAAAGTCGCGTGACGGGAAATTCCTACAACTGCGCTGTCAGCTTTTTTTGATTCTATTTATTTTTATTGCCGACCAAACTGGACCGGCCTACCCCACTAACAACACATATGTGAATATATGCTGTTTATAGGGGTACTTGATACCCTCTCCCATTCTATAAAAACATCAAATCCTAAAATAACAAAATTCTACAAGTACCCTCCCCGACCATTTACTACACTTATATTGCTAGTAATCCCCGCACCATTCCCGACTATTCAAATCTAATTCCGCCTACGTATTATTTTAGAGATATTTTAAATAATTTAAATTTGTAATTAATTTTTCTTACCGGAGTACACATTAATTTATACGCTAAATATAAGCTTAAATGCTTATATATAAACAGTTTAATTGAAATAATTTTCTCTAAATAAATTACGAGGGAAAACACTAAAGATATTTTAGTTTCAGTTCTAACAAAATTTTACATTGACCATACCACACTAGATTTTTAAAATGTTATGGTGTTTGAAATTAAAACTGTGAAATGTGAAATAAAATGATAGTTTTTCATAAGATTTTCACTAAATTTAATTAAAATATTAAAATTCAATTTATTTTATTTGTTTCGGAAGATTTTAATACAGGCCATTTTTCTCTCACTGAAAGTAAAGTATAACTTTTTTTCTAAATAGATATTTCAAATTGTTACTTAAATTTATACGCCTTAACGTACACATGTACCAATAAAATTTTAAAACGCGATATATATATTCATTATCATTACTTTACAGTACCGTTGATGTAAAAATAATCAAACGATGTTTTTTACTCTTTTTGAAAATACGTTAAAATATTGTATGATACATATAACCTTTTGAACAACACTAAAATGAGTAATTTGTTCTTTCATCTGGTGCCAATAGCATAATAATATAAAGTAACAAAGATGTCACTTGCAATAAAGGTAATATAAATACAATAAAGTATACAAAGTTACATTTACATTGTTAAAATTGATTTAAAATATTCATAAACGTACACTATTAAGTTTTAAATATATGTACAAATTTTCAAAACCAACAAATATATTTATTTATATTATGCACCATCAGATTAAGCGAAATAACTTCAGTATTTCTATTATTAATTACAATTAACAAGTCTAGCACGGTTTAAAAATAAATTTCAGTTACGATTTCAATTCAAAATTGTAATTATCCTTGAATGTATAAAAACAAAGAAAGTAGATATCTATAGTTTAAAAATAAAAGGTTTCATTATTGTATTACAAAATAGGGAATATGTTTTTTTAAATTTTATATATACGAAATTTTTAAAGTGGTAAATATCTCAGAATTTCATAACGTAGAATGAAATAGAATTCACGTAATAGAAGATATATATATAATTTTTTATATCCGTAGACAATAATTATTCGAAAAATTTGAAGAATAAAATGTACAGAAGATTTAATCATCATTTGTACAAAAGGTGCGCCGTAGGTAATAATTAAAGACATCGAAAAGAAAAATGAAGTACAGAAAGTTTAAGGTATAAGGTTTAACCTAAATTCAATACGTATTTTTAACCAAAATAAGTACTAAAAGAAATATCTGAAACAAAAATAACAGACTAAGCACAAAACATAAGAATTTAAAGATTTTGATTGGCTGAAATATAGAATTATTCAAGAACAAAGCTGACAACAAAGTTGTTAAACTTTCCTAGTATTTGTTATTTATTTTTATTTAATGGAAAAATAATTATACATGAAAAAATTAAAAGATTCAGAAAATCGTATGTTATTTTTTTTTTACTTTTCTCTTCTCCCCACTAACAAAATTTCCTCCCAAGAAAAGTTTTTGATTTGTCTACATTTACTATGTTAAATGGAAGAAACTAAAAAAAAAAATCCACTGAAAAATGTACAACCAACAAAAGTTACCTAATATTATTATCAAATATTATATAAAATCGATATTTTTAAACTTTGATCGGCTTCCTTATTCATATATTCTGCCCTCAAACATGTACATGTTTTTATCTTTTGTACTACCACTGCCTAGAGAAACATAAAAAAATTCGGTTAAAAAAATATACAACAAACAAAAAATTGCTTTTTCGATTTTAAGAAAAGGGAAAGACAATATTTAGGGACAATATTTTTTTTGAAAAATTGTAAGGTAAGCGTATACGCATGCAGTAAGCTTACTATAAAGTGGGATAACGTATGCAAAATTTTGAGAATGTTGACTCCAAACTTGTGGGGTACAAAGTATCTATCCCACAAGATAGTTTGGAGATACTGGCCCTAAATTTAACCGACAAATTGCACCATATATATAAAAGTGCCTTTGCCAAATGTCATCAAAATCGATTTATCCAGTCAAAGGATACTAAGCTTAAAACACGCCAACACACGTACGTACGATTACCCATTTTTTTTTTGTGTTTTAGGATCCCTGGGTTATGAAACATCGAGAAATGCAAAAACCTCATACCCCATTTTTTGACTGATAATTTCTTTCTTTCAGCATAGATCTTGAGCTATTATATCAGGAAAGTCAAAATAATATTTATATGATTTAATTGCTGGGGAAAATACTTAATTTTAAAATAAAAATTAAAAATCCGATGTGGGCACCACATGATTTTCTTCTATGTCTATAAATTACATATACACGTTTTTTTAAGAGAAAAGTACATCAAATTTTATTTCCTTAATGACTTTGTATTTTTTTCTTTTTTTTTTTACTTTTATTGTTATTATTGAATTCTTATTTATTGTAAAACTTTAATACAATCAGAGGTTAATAATTATTAATAAATCAATAATAAATTTTAAAAAAAGTTAAAAAAAAGAAAAGGAGATGAAATCCGATTCGAACCGATGTGCCTTCCCCTTGTAAGAGTAAATATTTATATCTTATTTGGCTATTACTCTGGAAACAATGAAAATAAGTACCATTTATGATATATCGTTGAAAAATCTCTCAATGAGAGCTTTTTACTGCAGTCAAAAAAAAATTCAAAATCCAAATTTTTAGATCTGGCTTTTTTGGACATTTTTGGTCCAGTCGATTGCAATCAAAAGGACCTCCCCTTTTCACAACTAGATGTTACAAGAGTCCTAAATCGAAAATTTCAACATCCTAAACGGCTAATCGTTTTTGAGTTATGCGAGATACATACGTACGTACGTATAACAGTACATACGTACTATCACGTATAATTGTTAATAATTGCAACAACTTGAAGAAAATATAACAGATTAAGTATTAGAAATTATAAAAAATTCAAAAAAATATTTAAAACTCTTCAGTCAATTTCCCCCTTTTTTAAAAAAAAATCCCATATCTTCTACATTAATACTACATACAATTGACTGTTCAATATTGAAAATTTAAATTAAAAAAAAAATCTCTATTTTAAATGCGGGTCTCATTTAGCATCTTGCTTTATGGTAATTAAAAATTTATTTTCGGAGTGATTATTTACTTCAATAATGTAGGCCGAATTTGATGCAATGTTACTCAAAATAGGCAAAAGAATTATAGTTTACTAAAAAAAAAAAAAAAAAAAAAAAATATTAGTACCGTGCTGCCCCATTATGGATAGGGTGCAAAATCATACCAAAACCTGAATATGTGCATAGTGAATTATTTGCGCCAAATTTTAATGATTTTGGTCTGTGGTTTTTCAAGATATAAAGCAAAAACCGTTAGTAAAATACTGCTGAATATCCTGTTATCCCTAAATCCGATTGACTAACGGCAATTTAAAAATAATTGAATAACTTTCATCGTACTACAACTTAATTTTCTACGACCGCAATAAAAAAAGTGAATAATTTCAAAATGGCATAATCTACGCAGCTTCCTTTTTCAATTCTGTTCAAAATCTAACGTCAGTAATGTCTCATATGTAGAAACTTTTTCAGTCATTTTCGAAGAATCTGAGTCTGTTAGGAAATTACAATCAAAATACGGATGTACATACCTGAGTACAAACATCTTGCGAAAATTTCTAAAAAAACAATTTTTTTAGGATTTTGGACTGAGGAGATCTTGAAACAGCCATATATGCAAAAACTCTAGAGACCCAAAATTTTGACCCAGAAACTTAGTTTCCCATTTAGCTATGGTGCAGCAGCAAAGATTTACAGCCAGGATCGCAAAAAATGTGCTTTCAAACAAAAAAAAATACTAAAGAAATAAGTTATAGATAAAAATGTTATGATTATTCCACAAGTCGTTAAAAAAGAGTTCAATTATGGACATCTGCCAAGGATTTTAGTTCTTATATCATTGCGTAATTGATATCATAAGCACGGCTATTTAAAATTTAAACATTTGATTTAAAAATATTCTATATTCTTTCGGGTATTTTTACCGATTTTAGTTTACGAAAACTATATAGTTCTGTATTTTAGACATAGTATTATATAAATCCAATTGTAATTTATTTTTTAATCATTTGAGTTTAATCTATGCTACAATATCTATATTGAAAACAAACTTTATTCTTTGAGAATCTGCGTATTTTAGTAATACCAGTAATAACATACAGGAGCTGGATATCACACTAATGTTTTTAATTTAATAGCGTCTTCACCTTTAAATCAAATCGTGACGAGTTTAATATTTTTTATCTATGATGTTATAATACGAAATTCAATCCCTTTTTTAACGTAAAAGTTACACCCATTTATTATTTTTATTTAATAAAAAAAAAGTAAAAAATAATTAGCAATTTGGAAATAATGGCAAACAATCAAATTTATTTCATTAAAAAAAGATATATTAGAAATTTATTAGTTTTAAAAAAAAATTATCAATCGCTTTTTAATTTTCCGCATCATGGTTTATTCAATATATCATTACCATTCCACGGATAATGCAAGCTTTTAATAGATAATTAAAAATTCTTATATATTCTAGTAATTGTTTAATATAAAAGACATAAATTTTAAGAACTTCTAATTAAATTTGATATTTTTTTAATGAAGTAGGAGTACCTTAAAAAAAAAAAAAATGTACGTTGTTTTTCTTGTTTAAAAATTGTTTCTTACTTCTGTATCGGTTATTAATATAATTAATATGGTATGGTTATTTAAAAAAAATATATATATACATATATATATATTAAGTAACTGTAATATCTTTAATTCTAGTGTGATTTTACTGAAATTTTATGTTATTATTTACATAGAACTTAAAATTTCCCCTTTTAAACATTTCCCGGTTTTTTTTTTTTTGTTTAACCTCCGGGACCATCGTTAGGTATTGCTTCACAGGATGAGATGAATAATTTGTAGCGTGTGTAAAAGTGCTATGGCTGACCGGGATTTGAACCCGGGACCTCCGGATAAAAGGTCGGGACTCTACCACTCGCGCTACGGAAGCCGGCTTCCCACCTTTTCAGTGTGATAATACTGAATTTCATTTTTATCTTCTCTCTATTTGTTGTACTTTTTACCAAATTAATTTTTTTTAAATGTTCATTATTTATTGTTAGATCAATATTTTTATGATAAATAATTAAAAAAATTTTATATCGTTACTCAGAAGTAATCTATTCTAAAGAGTAATAAAAATGTAATTAAAACTCCTGAAGCGATAAACTATAGTTTATATATATTTTTTTTCTCTCTGGTTTTAGGAATATGGTTATAAATATTTTTTCTATCTATAGTTCTGCTACTTCTGTGTAGTAGCTATATCTATAATGGGAAAGAATACAGTTCCGTCTAAAACCTTGATGTCAGATTTTTTGCAGTTGTTAACTTCATAACCCCACGAGACAAAAAAATAACGTAAAAAAAGAAAACCACAGAAATTTACGGAAGATGTACTTACGTGTTTGACTATATTTTGATCAATATCTCTGCCCTAATTCAATACAAATTCTTTGAAAATTTCTAAAATATAGTAATGTTTCGAACGATTTTTACGCACTTTTAATGTCCCATATACTTTGAAAGTATTACGTGGAGTTTTCTCCATTTTTAACTTTTCATTGTTTTTTTTTCCAATTGTCCTAGATAACTTATTTTGTAAGTATTTATGTTAACTTATTTAAAATTCCAAAGATTTAAGTCGATTGGATTTGGGGTTTGGGGGTATTCAATTTTATTTCTAAACAGTTTTTGTCTCATATTTCGATAACCTATGGACAAAAAAAGTTGAAATACGGCAAAATATTTGGCTAAATATATCCCAGCGTCGGCTTAAGTATCGATTCCAACGGACAAGGGTCATCTCTGTACCATAAATTTTGTTTATTTATTAAACATTCTAGTCGTGTTGAATAACAATGCACCAAACTTTGAAGTTAGTAAGTACTCCAAAAAATAAATTGTTAAGCTGTTACACGACATGATAATATTTTAAAAGACGGAGTACTATGCAATCTGACTAAAGAATTTCAAACTTTTTTAAAGATTTTTATACTTTTTTATATTTTTCAAGTCATGGCTGATGTTAAAAGTGCTATACGAATATCTGCATAGGTAGCTGTCAAGTAAGTGGTCAATTCTTTTTCCCGGACTCGTAGTTTACAATTGGTTTCAATTTATCAAAACCATATTTGAATATAAAAAAATGAAATTCAGAAAGGGTTTCCACTCCTTCAAATAACTGTATATGTACAGAAATCTTATATAGTACACATAAATGTATAATAAATATATTCATAACATATAAAAATAATATATACCATAACATAAATATATAATCAACATAAGTAAGTATGTAGAAAGGTGAGTCCAATGAACAATGATAAAGTTCCGAATATAAAAACCAAAGAAAACACCAAAAAATAATCTTATCAATCATACAAAGAATAACTAATCTAACAAAGAAACAGTGAAACAAATCAAAGAACCGACAAAAGTAAGTGGCAAAACGAAATGAAAAATTTTGACGAAGCATAACGCCCTAGGGTAGCTGATCACCTCAAACCTCGGAGAACTTACAGATTTAATATATGCAGTCGCTTTAGGTGCATATCGTACTTGCCGTTATCCAGGAGATTTACCATAAACCAGTTTACATGTTTGTGAGTCTTATTTTTTATCGAATCGCCGTATCTCCTCTCGAACGGTTGGCAATCCCAGATAAGCGAATATTTCAGTGTTTTTTGTAAACCACGGCGCTTCTATTACATTTCTCAATCATTTATTCTGGAATTGCTGTATGATTTCGAACACTGTACAACGCTGTAGAATTCGATGTCACTCTCACTAGTCGTTCCCCATCCATTCCGTAGGTCCAAATCGGTTTCATGAACTCTGAATAAACAATTGTTAGTTAATAATAGTCAACCCACCTGGTTGATCTAGTAGTGAACTCGATATCTCAAATCAGCTAAAGTAGAGAGTTCTAAGGTTCAAAGTAAAGGCATACGGATTTTTTTTTTATTACAGATTTTATGCGGATTTGAATACTAGACCGTGGATACCGGTGTTCTTTGGTGGTTGGGTTTCAATTAACCACACAGTTCAGGAAGGTCGGGCTGAGACTGTAAAAGACTACACTTCATTTGCATTCATACATATCATCCTCTGAAATAATACCTTGCGGTGGTTTCAAAGGCTAAACAGAAAAAGAGGGAGAGGTAATGATAGCTGCGATCGCTTGCGTAACAATCATTTATCTCCAAGCAAGAGGTCAAATGGGATACAAACATGTTTTGTAACATATACCATTATTTTATTATTGCACATAAGATTTTTCGTTGTAGATAAAAAAAAGTTATATATGATTTTTGAATTTTAATGAGTAGTTGTAAAGAAACTGTAAGCTTAATTTTGTAATGCTTTTAATTGCAGACAAAAAATATTCTGATACTTATTTTTTCATATTGCTAGAGTACTATGTATTCTATGTAATACTATGTATGTAAGTTGTCCCAAATAAAAAATTATAAAGGGAACTTCACCTTCGTAAAAAACCATTAACATTGCTTTACCGGCTTGGATGGTTTAATGTGAAGTTTTCCTGATTTTAAAACTCGGTTGCTTCTACTCCATATTTAATGGCGCTTGTATTCTTGTTCTAAATGATAGGGGCAAGTCTCACTGAAAGTCATTATTCTTTGTAAAAAAAAAAATCCCTTTCGGCACGCCGGAAGGCAGAGGTAGATTTAACCGGTGCTAAGTAGGGAATAAAACAAATTTCCACTTTAAAGTTAAGAAAAACTTCAAATTTACTCAATACGACAATGGTTGCATGTGAAAAAATGTTTCACATGTTTAGCATACGAAAAATCCCATCTTCTTTCAATTCTAGAAAAATTTTGGTCATCCCTTGTCATAAGGGTTGGTCATATCAAACATTGTTTAAGACAAATGTTAAGGTGATATGTTTTAAGTAATGTTTACAGGAATAAGGACCACGTAAAACCGATTCGATACCGTGCCCATTAAGTGAGATATGATTTTTTTCTTGTCTTCAAAACCCCGTTTTTACCAACCCCTAGGTCAGTGGTGGTGATATCAAAAAACTTTACTTAATAAGTTTTAGGCCCTTATCCAAGAATAGTAGGAACTTTAAACGAATTACATATTTTACTTAATAAGAAAGTTATAGTGATATTTTTTTTTCGAAAAAGCCCCCCCTTTTCCACTCTCATGGAACAATTTTGCCCATTAAGAACTCGACCGAGATTTTGGGTCGTTATATTTTATATATCAATTTGAAAGTGATTAGCGTAAAATTAGGGCACTTATCTTGTCCACAAGAAAGTGAAATATATATATATATATATATATATGGTTTTGGGGTCTGGGGATATGAAACGCGAAGATATGTAGAAATTTTCCAGTAATCGAATCATGGTACCCATTACAATAGGCAGCTTTGTTATATCTACCTAGTACCAGCTCCTTCAAACAAATAGCGTTGATTAGGTTCCATAAACTCGGGAAGTTTATGGGTGAACTGTTTTTGAACCCATTTTGTATATATTTTGTACAAATTGTTAGTTAAATTTGTTACGAATTAACTTTCATTATTGTTTCAATCAGTTCTTTCTACTGTATCTCGCCTATATAATTGAATAAATTAATTACTGTGTTATTTAAAAGTTGGAATGAAACTGACTGAAATGAGCAGTACTTTCGTAAGAATTTTCAATTTTCGGAATCCATTCAATTACGTATTGGATGCATTGGAAATAAATTTCAAAATTTTGTATGGGTTCTGTAATTATGTTTGATTGGTGTTCTTTAAAATTGCCATTTTAAAGAGAAATGATCGTTGTTTAATGACTGTTAGGTGTTTTAAAATAGTTTCCAATCAACTATTTTAATTTGATAACAGGAATCCCTACTCGTGATTTTGAAACTATCATACTTTTCATTTACATTTTTTCCTTTAACTAATTATGAAATACGTCTCATTGAAACAAGTAAAGAAAAAAAGTAAATTATAGTTATTTTAATGTAATACTGTAAAAATAAAAGCTTTTAATATAAATATCGAGAAATTTTATACAGCTGTAAAAATATGGGTAAATAATTAATGTGAAATATAAAAAGGACAAATTTAAAGAAAATAGAAAGAAGCAAAAAACCATTTATATAATTGAAAATTTAATTTTCTGTAAATTTAATGGCTTAAACTTGAATAACAAGGGGTGGGGTCGTTTTTTACATGAATAAACCGTTCTGAGTAATGCGAGCATAGTTGTGATCACGACGTTCTATGGTTCATTAGAACAAATGACCAAAACAACAACCGTTGTCCGTGTCGGTCGGATATGATTTTATTCCACGTCATGTATATCATACAATAGCAAAACCAGTCTGGCTCTTATGAATCGGCCTACATACAATTCCATAAATTTATATATATATATATATGTGTGTGTGTGTGTGTGTGTGTGTGTGTGTGTGTGTGTCTCTCTCTCTCTCTCTCTCTCTCTCTCTCTCTCTCTCTCTCTCTCTCTCTCTCTCTCTCTCTCTCTCTGTGTGTGTGTGTGTGTGTGTGTGTGTGTGTGTGTGTGTGTGTGTGTGTGTGTGTGTGTGTGTGTGTGTGTGTGTGTGTGTGTGTGTGTGTGTGTGTGTGTGTGTGTGTGTGCGTGTGTGTGTGTGTATGTATGCATGTCTAAATGTGTATTTTTGTAACCGCTATGTATGTACACAATATAAAACCGACCTTTGTAAATTAGCTTTTCGAAATGTAAAACCTCATTACTGAAAGTTAAATATGTTAGTTTATAAATATTTATACAGGTTTAATTAAATATACACCATCCAGAGTAATCCCCTTTCCCGCCCTCTCAAAAACCGACACTCCCATAAACCCAGTTACCGCAAAACAAATAAATTTCATAATCCATTTTGAACCTTTAATAAACAACATACGTACTCTAAACAGTTATCGTGAAAATTCATTGAAAAACAATATACAGTGAAAATTTAACAAACGAATGTATTACTCTTTTTTTTTTTTTATTTGACTTATTATTGGCATAAATATAAATAAAATTTCGTTATGAATTTATCAAATGTTTAATAATTAACTATGACATAACTTTAGTTACTAAATTAAGTCATAAATTCAATAACGAGTACGTATATTTGAGTGCATTCACAAACACAAAAGAGTCACGTTTAAAGAACTTTATGAGATATACATCTCTGCAAATTTATTAATAAAGTGAAAATATTTTTTGACATTGATGTTTTGGAATACTGAAAGAAATTATGAAATGTGTTTAGTGTTTTTTGTGCCCCTCATATGATGTACGGAACATGTAAGTGCGCAGAACACAATATGCAGTCAATGCCAAGACAGTAATTAAAAAAGTATTACAACTTGAGATAAAATAATCGTATTAATCATGATTCTGATGATGATTATTTCCAATAATACAGTGTTCGGAAAGCAGTGCACTGCAATTAAAAGTGTAATGACGAAACTTTCTTAATTATTACTTTGATTTTTTTCTTCATAATTTTACAGAAACAAATATTGGAATAACTGGAATAAATTACAAAAGCTGTTGAAAATTACCTCCTCCAACATCAATACAATACTCCACACGTTTCAATTTGTTTTCAAAGAGTTTAACCAGCTAATGTACTGGAATATCTCGTACGTATGCCGTTATTACAGTTTTTTTAGTTCGTCTATCGTGCGTGGTCTGTTGCAATACACCGCTCGCTTGGCTGTCCCCGAGAGAAAGAAATCTGGAGAAGTACGATCGGACGATCGTGGAAATCACAAACCCATCGAAATGATTCGTTCACCAAAGACATTTCGTAAAAATGTCACTAATCTGTTACATGTATGCGCTGCGGCGCATCTTTTTAGAACAATATTGATTGATTTCCCCTGCTGTTAACTGAATAAGGGAATTTGTTAAAACAGCATAATAATGATTACTGTAAACTGTAATCATGTAATCATTCTTGGCAGTAAGAATGACACCCCACAACTAAAGAGAAGGTCCTTGTATAGATTTATACAGGATCTGTGGGAATGGTATGCCTCTCCATCGTTTTTAAGGGCAACGGGAGTCCGAGTGCTCTCTAACCATGTAAATTTAAACAAATATTTGTTTCGGTTCCACCTGGCAGCTGATGAGCTCTGCGTCTGCGTGGAGGTCCAGTCAAATGATCATATATGACTGCCCTGCTCTTGACGGGGGGGGGGGGGTGAGATAGAGACCGGGCCACCCTGGAACTTAGAGGTCAAGGGGAAAGTTTGCCGCTCATAAACGACGGGACGAGTCGGTGTGGTGAGAGCCGCGTTGTCGAACCGTGTGGGAGTTCCTCGATGAAGTTGCGTTGTTCATCCAACACCGGTAGATTAGTTAAGGGTAAAGTATAATGACTCCTACCGTGCTGCTGTGGGAAGCTAATCCAGACATAATGGCTGGCCACCAGCCAGATAAAGTTCCAAGCACTTTAAATGGTGGACAGGTACTAGCTGGCATTCAGCGACCGAGGCGTGAAAGGAAATTACTGTCTTTTTAATATAATAACAAGGGGTGCGCCTCCCCGGTTTAGTTTTATTGTATGGCAAGTAAGCGATTGGGACAGGTAAGCTGTTGGTATATGGCACCTCGCTTAGTCCGCTCACGCTGTTAAGTAAGCTCACTAGGAGCTACTAGATTATTGGTAGCTAAACTGTTTTTGAGGCACAGTAGCCGTTTTTGGCTCGGACATTTGGTCATATGACCGAATGTTGGCTCTAGGGATGACCAAATGGGGTGGTGGCGGGAGAAATGCCAGTTAACCAAATACTGTAAACTGTATTTTTTTTAAATATTCGATCTACAAGTGTGCGTTTTACTCACACTTACACAGATATCAATTTTCGCTTCCTGTAATTCATGGAGGTTAATTGTCGACCACAGTCGCGCATTCTGTAAATTAATATACCCTCCCAGAAGAAACGCTTCATTT
Source organism: Lycorma delicatula (assembly GCF_047948215.1). Classification (NCBI taxonomy): domain Eukaryota; kingdom Metazoa; phylum Arthropoda; class Insecta; order Hemiptera; family Fulgoridae; genus Lycorma; species Lycorma delicatula. The sequence continues at coordinate 114,438,582 of NC_134462.1, forward strand.
GTAAAAAATGTAATTTCGAGGATATCTACGGAATTTTGGTCAGTAAAACGTTTAAACCATTGACAATAATTTAGTATTTAAGCACGCTATGTAGGTTTCAGTTCTTGAATACACGTTACTTTGCAGGGGAAATGTTTTATGTACCGTATGTTGGATTACAGTTTTATATGCGGTAACCAGTCCATCATCTTGCTGCTGTGCTATCTTACGCATTGACTTTAATGGATTTTCGGCCCAGGACCCGAAATATCAAGCAGCTTTTGTTCGTTTAGTTTAAGCGGTCTTCCACTTCGATCAGCGTCTTCAACAAAGCCTGTTGGCCAAAATTTTTCCATAAAAGTTCGAGTTGCATTGCGATGAGGAACAGAAGTATTTGGAAACTTTTGAAGAAGCTAGTGCTTCACTAAATCAGCATAATTGTCATCTTCACGAAAGACGTGTTCAAGGAGAAAAATGCGTTCCTCTACCGATGGAACCATTACGTTTATCACAACTACTGATTCCGATAAACGTAATAAAACGAAACGAAGCACGTTCAATCACAACTCGACAACTAATGTCTTAGTTTATTACTGAGCAACGCTGTATGAGGCAACCAACCTAACGCCCAAAGAACAAAATGCACCGTTTAATTCTAAAGCATACTAATGACTTTCCAAACGCACTGTTTAGAACAAATCGAACAAAAATTACTTAGTGATAAATTTTACATTATTTTGATTGATGACCTTCCGTTAATGGGCAGAATAGTTGCCTACTGCATGGAGAAAGTCTAAGGTACTCATTTGGATTGATCTGTAGACCTTTTATTTGTCTCTTTGCGGGTCAATCATCTCTTCGTTACTAAATCCATCCGATTACCTTATTCTTGATCCTTTTCTCCCCGGTGGATGTAGGCGAGTTGTTAAACATCCAACGGATCGCTTACCAGCTCTTTCAAAGTAAAGCGTTCCTATTATTTAGTGGTGGAGAAGAAGACTCTATCTATAGATACTTTTAGGGCTGCGTTTACAAGAAAAAAATCTTTTCTTTAATTCTGAGGTTGAAGTGGTTATTGGGTAAAGCAGACTTCTAATTCTACCTATTACAACATAATAAGAGTGTAAATTATTTATTTTAAAATTATTATTTTTAAAATTAACATAACTAATTCGTTAATTAAAAAAACAATTATCTCAAATAAGCTTTATTCATTTTAATTTGTTTCTCATAAATCGATTGTCAAACAAATATAATCTAAAATTTTACATTAGATCAAAAAAAAATGTTAGAAAAATCACTCGTGCTTTTATTTTGAAATAAAGAAAATGAAATAAATTATTTCTACAACATTATTTATTTAATCCATATCGTTTTAACCTGAATAAAAAAATAAGAAGGTGCGCTAAAAATTCCTTTTAAGTCTTAAGTTAAAAATTATTCATGGAATCTAAATCCTCTTGTTTCCAGTTCATAGCCCCCTACATGATCTGATAGAATAAGACTTGCATTATGAATGCAATTCATACCAGTAAAATCCAATGGAATTTTATCGTTAAGATATAACATTAGTTGAGTATTGTTACTTTTACTGAGAACGATAATTTACCATTCCATTGTTCATATAAAGGAAAATTTTAACTGACTTTCCTTTTATACCGTCAAATAAAAATTCTTCAGACGACTGAGATAAAAGATTACATACGGAAAGCAATCCAAAAACACTCATTGTTCGTTACATTACATACATATCGATTATTAAATTTCATTACAATAATGAAATAACGGATTCAATAAATAAGAAATAAATACTTATTTTAACCTTCATTAATTCTTCAACATCCGGTGACGTGCTTTAAATGTCGTATAACATTATATACGCTGTGATTACGAACACTTGTGTTGTTGAAATAAAATAGAAAAAAAAAAAATGAATTCAAAGAGCACAGTTCATATAAATTACTAGACAAGCTTTCAAAATCGGTATGTAATATTGCAAACTATATCACATGTTAATATGTAATTTAACGAAATATATCATTTCGACAATTTAGATTTTAAACTAATATGACATTGTAAGTTCACGTATCAATTGGTAAATAGACGAAGTAAAAAGAATGGTAATATTAATAAAATTAATGATGATGAAATTGTATTTCTTTTTTCTACAACAAAGTTTCTTTTAATACTATAATGATGTATTATAGCAATGCTGTTGAAAATTTCCAAATACGAGTATTTATAAATATTTTTTTAAAAAAATCAACAGTTTTTATACTTTATTACATCCTTGCCGAAGCGAAGGAAGGATTGTATTGATCGCGAAAAATTTCGGTTTTCAAACGTCAACGGAAATATGCATTTTGAACATCCCTGAATTAATTTTGATTAGTTTCGCCGTGACGTCTGTACGTACGTGCGTATGTGCGTATTTATCTCGCATAACTCAAATACGATTAGCCGTAAAATGTTGAAATTTTGGATTTAGGTCTATTGTAACATCTGGTTGTGATTGCAAGCGACTGGACCAAAAGTTTATAAGACAGTCCAAAATCCAAAAAAAAATTGGATTTTAGACTTTTCTTAACTGCAGAGATAAGCGCTTATTGTGAGATTTTCAACTATATATTATAAGGGTTATATATTATTTTCATTGGTTCCAGAGTTATAGCCAAATAGGATTCTAATTAATGAAATATTTGGATCTTTCAAGGGGAAGGTACATCGGTCCGAATCATACTTCAATTCTTTTTTTTTAAATGTTTTTATAATTTAAATGTATTGATTTGGTAATAATTAACCTCTAATTGTAAAAAAAAATTACGATAAATAATTATTCAATAACAAAAAAAAAAATTAACAAATATCAGAATTAATGAAATAAAATTTTATGTACTTTCATTTTAAATAAATGTGTATGTGTAATTTAATAGCGTAGAAGAAAGTCATATGGTGTCCACATCAGATTTTTACGAAAATATTTATATTTTTAATCCTTAGAAGAATAAATTTTATAAATATATATTTTAAAAATGAATATTTTTTCTATTTTTTCACCACACAGAATCAATAAATTAAATCTTAGAAGATTTTTATATCTTATCATGTTTTTTATTAACAATAAATCAAAATAAATGATGGAATAACCGGTTTTTTAAACTTTGATATGACTTCATGGAAAATTGTGCAAAGCGTTCGGAAAGTTGCTGTGCACTGGAATTATGTAATTGTAATAACGAAATTTTCTTAATTATTACTTTGTATTCTATAATATTATAAATAACTAGAGTAGTTTATAAAAGTTGTTGATAATGAACTTCCCAACATCATTACAACACTGAACACATTTCAATTTGTTTTCAAACACTTTAACCAGTTGATGTAGTGGAATATCTCGTACGTATGTTAGCTGTGTATGTTGCGGCGCCATCTTGTTGGAATTTACCTTGATTGATTTCCACTTTATTAACTGACTAATGAAGATTGCTAAAACAGCATTATAACGATCGCTATTAACTGTATGTATTTTCAAAAAAGATTAGACCCATAATGTGCGTTCTACTCATACCGGCCCAGACTACAAATTTTCGTTTCGTGAAATTCATGGGGGTTAGTTTACGATCACAGTCGTGTATTTTGTGAATTAATACACCCTCCCAGATGAAACCACGGTTCATATGTAAAAACCTAATGTTATGGATAATTACGGAATTTTTGTCGGTAAAATAATTAAACCATTGACAACAATTTAGTCTTCAGGAATGATGTGAAGGTTTCAGTTCCTGAACACACATTACTTTATAAAGAAAAAAATTTCACTTATTTTCTTACAGTTTTATATGAGGTAGCAAGTCCGATATCTTGCTGCTGTGCTAATTTACCCACAGTTTACTTTTATGGATTTTCTGCCTTAGCATCCGAAATAACAAGCATCTTCTGTTCGTTTAGTTTTGGTGGTCTTCCATTTCTATCAGCGTCTTCAACAGAGCCTGTTGCCGGAAATTTTTCGAGAAGACTTCTAACTGCATTTCGGTGAGGAACAGGAATATTTGGAAACTTTTCAGAAGACTTGTGTTTCACTGAATCAGTGAACTTGTCATCTTCACGAAAGACGTTTTCAACGAGAAAAATGCGTCCCTCTACCGAAAAAACCGTTACGTTTTTTTCGAAACTGTTGATTCCAATAAACGAAAGGAGCGAGCAGGTTCAATCACAATTCAACAACTGACATTTTGGTTTATTACGGAGCAATGCTCAATGAACCCACTGGGCAACCAACCAAACGCCGAAAGAACAGAATGCACCACGTAATTCTAAAGCGTACGGCACAGCAACTTTTCTAACGCACTGTACTACAGCCTTTGAAAGATACCTCTACTTGCTTTCATCGTCCAATGGAGCAAGAAAACAGAACTTTAATCTGAAATTAATTTTTGTTTTCTTTTATTGTTTATACATTAAAAACTTAGATATTATAAAGAATATAAAAGCAATAAACATTCCTACTATCAATTCAAAGTCAATAATATCTAATAGACTAGTAGAAAACCAGAAATAAGCGTTCTTATAAAAGAGTATGTGCATTTTATAAACAATGAGAAATTACATCGATAGGAAAGGTTATTTCTTGAGAAGAATATTACAAATTATATTAAATTAAAAAAAGAGATTTATTATCAGTAGTTATTAAAATATGTTTGTTGTTGCCAGATATTTTCTTCGTGCAACGATGAAAAATATCTATATAAAAAATTATATATATAGAACGATTAAAAGAAAAATTAGTCGTTAAATTTATAAAATATGATGAAAATCCTGCAATTTAATAATAAAGTATACTGTAGATTATAGTTTAGGATAGCGTTAGCTACATTACAACATGTACTTATATACGGTACCTTCCTTTACCTCAATGGGCATTAATCTTTAAGACAAGAACATATTACACCAAATGTATAAATGATGTTTCCTTGAGTAACAGACACGCAAACATGGATTACACTTTGAGTATTATAAATCATGTCAGCGAGATACAGTTTAGGACAGGCTACTTCTAAGTTATTTTTATTTCATTTTATAAATCGTCTGAAAACCACATACAGAGTCAATTAAAATTTTACATAATCATTTATTGTTATATATATATATATATATATATATATATATATATATATATATATATATATACGCGGAGGATCTATTTATTTACAAATTGGAAAAGGCAGATATAGATAACTTAGGTAGAGATTTTTATAACTTAATCTCTTCCAATCATATTACTGATGTTTTTATTTATTTATACAACCTCGTAACGAAGTACATGCAATGAATGAAACGGTAGAAAAAAAAATACCAGACCCATGCTGGAAATCGAAACGAGCGAGACCAAATGATCTAAAACCCAGCATGATAATCACTACACCAATTGGCAAACGGATCTTAAATTCTTTAATTTTAAATACGTTTATTATTTGTTGTACATATTTTAGTGATGTTCTTTAAAATAAATTAGAAAAAAAGACATAAAACAAATGAAAATATAAAGTAACGTATATAAAATATGAAGAGAAAACTTATGTATGGAAATTTAACATAAATATATATATAATAAAATATATATGCAAACATTTTAACAAAGTAATATTTTAACAAATATATCTAGTTTTTCAAGGATGTTGGTTATTTATTCCCTAATCTTTAAGGTCTGCCTTCCACGTAATCTATATGCAAAATTTAAGAAAAAATAAATTTAAAACCGATTTAAATATACATTTTGAAGAATAAAAAGAAAACTTAAGTAATTTTATAGAATCGTTATCTTCACCGATGATAGATAAATTAATTCTTACTCTATGATAAGATTAGAAAACTGTTTAACGCTTAATTTAAACTAAAAATAATTTTAAAAGTCATATTATGAAATTGAAACAATCAGAATTTACAAATTTTTTAATCATTATTATTTTTTCATTATTAATCATAATTTTGATTGATTTACTGTTATTTCTTTCTGTTCTGTGTTAATCTTTTAACCTCATTATGATTACTACATCCTAAATCGTCTGTTATCTATTATCTGTTGATCATAAATTCTTACGTTTTTAAAAAAAATCAGTTATAAGATATTTTTAATATAAAGTAGGGTGTTTGAATACAAAAATTATTCTAAGATTTAAGAATAAAAGAATTTAATGTATCCATTTAAATTAACTGGATTAGTTAATTTAATTAATTGAATACCCTAAGTACATTTTACTCTTACCATAAAATTTACAGAGAAGTTTTAAGCCTATTATGCCGAAGAAATATCTTACGTACCAAAATTAGAACAGCTGTAGGCAAACTAACATGAAATACCACTCAATCCTGAAAACGTTATAACATTCTTGAAATAACAAAGATCCAATGCCAAATTTATTGAAGAACAATTTCTCATTACTGAGTCGAATATTCTGTTAGATAAAAACCCATCGATAATTAGTCTTCTAATTGACACGACTTCAATATGTTCAACTTTAAACCTATATTGAACATCATTAATTTCAAAGAAAGCTACTTAATGCATCACAGCTAATAGGAAGAATGAAATTAAAATTTACACGAATATAAAGTTCATTAAATTTCGCCTCTTTCTAGAAGTTAACTACTTATTCAACATAAAATGACGCTGTTATAATTTTTTTCCTTTTTTTATTCTTGTCGTGATAGACTCCGCTGTTGCAATAAACTTCAATAATTTTTCCGTCCAAACTTTTCTGAGAAATATTAAATCAGAATACAGTCAATGTACAATCACACAAATAAAATTCTGACTAAATAAATTTACTAATTTGCAAAAAATATTACAGGTGATTTGCAGTTGTAACGGCAAATAATCAGAACAAAGGCTGCTAAAATTTTCTTATTACAAACATAAATGTAGGTGACCGCAGTCAAGTACTCGCATAAAAAAACCGGGTTACGTCATATATTAGTCGTACATGAAAGAAATTGAACAATTCTTGTTTTGTTTTAAAACATTTCTTACACTTTATATTATGTTAGATAACTTGAAATTTAGTCAGTCATTTTATTAAAATTGTAATTTTTAATTAATCATGAATCGGTATTTTTTTAAAGTAAAATTTTCCCTATCAAGCCAAATCGAATTCCGTAGCAAAAAGAAAACGATTTTAAAAGCAAATTTAAAGAAAATTCAAAATTTTCTTTTGTTTTTTTCTTTTATTACAGTCGGAGAATTACATAACTAAATATTATGAAAATTAATAACTGTTCGGTTGCATTTGTAGGTGTTAGTTTTTTCTGATCCTTTTCTCAACCCCACTTCAATCTCTTTGGAGGTTTTTAGGAATTTTCAAAGGTTTAGTATTTTTAAAATTATGTGATTCCTTAGAATTAAGTTTGAATTTTTAGGATACCTAGAGCTCTCACTAAAAATTTTAAATATTAATACTTCTTTTTCGTATATTTTTTATAGAAACCCATTGTAGAAATATATTCTATGTTAAAAAAAATATTCTATGTTAAAAAAAACTGGGATACCAAGGTTTTGGAACAATAACACAATAATTCTCTGTTTTTCTGTTTCGATTTACTTAAATTTTTATAGTATTAAAAGTTAAATAAACCGAAAAACTTTTAAAAAATTCTACAGATCAGTATTATTAAATTTTCCTTGAATACCCCATCTCAAATATTGACCCCCAAAATATTATTTTTGAAAATCCTGCATTATTACTATACCTAGGAAGACATAAAAAACTTCTCTTAAAATATACGTTATAGATAAAATGATACTTTTTTTTCGATTTTTAAGGAAGAGGGAATTTTCGGGCCATTTTTTTACTTCCTTGTACGACGTAAAAAAAGTATTGTGATCGCGAAAAATTTTGGTTTTCATATTTCAACGGAAATATCCATTTTGACCATCCCTGAATTCATTTCGGCGTGACGTCTGTACGTACGTATGAGCGTATGTATGTTCCATAACTCTAAAACCGATTAGTCGTAGAATGTTGAAATTCGGGATTTAGGACTGTTGTAACATGTAATTGTGCCCCTCCCCTTTTTACTGCAATCGACTAGGCGAAAAGTGACCAAAAAAGCCCAAAAATCAAAACATATGGATTTTGGAGTTTTTCTAAATTGCAATAATAATCCCTCATTGAAAGATTTTCAACGATATATCATAAGTGATATATTTTATATAATTTTCATTGGTTCCAGAGTTATAGCCAAATAAAAATTTAATTAATAAAATATTTGGATCTTACAAGGGGAAGGTACATCGGTTCAAATTCGACTTCATCTTCTTTTTTTAAATATATTATTTTAAATATATTTAAAATAAAAATTTAATTTAATTTTTTATTTTCTAAATATATTGATTTATTAATAATTATTAACTTCTGATTGTAATACAATTTTTACAATAAATAATAATTCAATAATAATAATTTTAAAAAAAAATTGAAAAAATATCAATAGTTATTAATGAGATAAAAGTTTATGTACTTTTAATTTTTTTATAAATTTATATATGTAATTTAATACGCGTACAAGGAAGTCATGTGGTGTCCACATTAGATTTTTTTTTTAAATGACAAGATCATGCATGCATATACTGTACTTAATATAAAGTGGGGTTATGTTTGCAAATTTTGAGAAAATTGATCTCAAAATCTCGCCCACTCTCTGGAGATATTGATCCCTAAAGTTTTTCAAAAAATTGACAAATATACAGGCAATTTAGAAAATTTATCAAATTTCAGTCTATAATTATCAAGCTTCAAACAATATAATGCATGTATACGAACATTATCTCCCAGTTTCTTCTTTTTTTTTTGCTTTTTTTTGGATTCTAGATCATGAAACGTCGAGAAATGAAAAAAAAACATACACCGTTTTTTTGACTGATTACTATACTTTCCTTCTTGCAGCGTAGCTCTAGAGCTATCATGCCAGGAAAGTAAAAATAATATAAGAAAAAATCGTTTGGTTAATTTATAAAAATCATAACTGATTTGCTGTTTCGTATATTGAAGTTTTTCGAAAAAAATTAATAAATTTTAACTGAAATTAAATGCTCACGTTACTATTGTCGGTTTTGTTCATAAATGGCAATGTCTGGCAAGTCTGGGAAAAAGTAACCAAGAGTTTAAATTGGGCTTACTCTTACTATGTTTATTTTTTTTATAAAGAATTTTAAACAAACCTTTACAGAATATAATAAAGTTTTTCCACTTTTTTTCTTAGACCGTTCATTAAAATTTGTATTTCTAACTGTTGTGTATATATAAATAAAAGAATTTTTATTGTTAATTTAAGATAATCATTAAAAAAAATAAATAAATAAACAGGTAAATCTTAAATAGAAACAAGAAATATTAAGAAGTTGTTTCCCGTCATAAAAAAAGTTTTTAGATTTAAATCATAAAAAAGGGTTTTATATTTACTATAAAAGACTAAATTATTCTGGTACTAACCATTAAAAAGAAAATAAAAAGTTTTTTTCACAATAATTACGGTTTATCGATGAATCATCGTACTTCTAAGGAATTGAGTAATTTTTTTCTTAAGCTTAATCGATTAATAAACGTAAAACCAGATAATCAGAACTATTAAATTTAACGAGAACCTCTAGAATGTTAGCAGAATTATTAACTCTAACATACAGCCTACGATATTAGAACATTAACCTATAAAAGGTTCATTGATTTCGTATTATTATGCCGGGTTTCCTTTGCATGCCATGGTCTAACAACTTTGAACACAATTACTTAACACCGTAAGTAACTAAACAATCGTAATAGTAATGTACTATTACGTACATAAATGTACATAAATGTATCTTTCATAAAAATAATGAATAGTTGTATCTAAAAAGCACGTTTATATATATGAATGTCTAAAGAATTTTGTTTGCTAGAGAAATAATGACAAATTACTTATCCAGAGACATTTCATTTTTATTTAAATAAAACCTAAATACACGAAAAAAAGGCTAACAGATCTTTTTGAAAAAAAACACATAAAAAAAATAAGAATGCCATAGGAACCTAGATACCTGGTTTTTGAAAGTTACCTGGTTTTATTGTATGGCAAGTGAGCGATTGGGACAGGTAAGCAGGTGGTATATGGCACCTCGCTTAGTTCGCTCACACTGTTAAGTAAGCTTACTAGGAGCTATTAGATTATTGGTAGCTAAACTGTTTTTGAGGCACAGTAGCCGTTTTTGGTTCGGACATTTGGTCATATGACCGAATGTTGGCTCTAGGGATGACCAAATGGGGTGGTGGCGGGAGAAATGCCAGTTAACCAAATACTGTAAACTGTATTTTTACAAAAACATAAGAATGCCATACGAACCTAGATACCTGGTTTTTGAAAAACCAAGTATGAAAAAATAAAAAACAAAATCAATATCAACAGTAGAAAACAGTAAATACCTCTGAGAAACTAATGATTAAAAACCCTACGTTTGCCAAGAAAACCCCTATAAAATCAGGCAAAGAAAATGGAATCGACTTATTGTCAATACAAAATCACAAACATCACAACAAAAAATCTATCTCTACAGATGGAATTTTATATAAGAATTTAAATATAGTGATTCGTTTAGCAGAGTCGTAAGCTGCAAAATATTTGACTGTGATGGACACGTTTTTTTTCAAAATAATTAAAAATATTTGTTTTTATAAAGATACTCCGCCATAAAATAACACAAAACAATTAAATAAATAGTGAATATCTTCATTATTTACATTGAATATACAATAAGTAATATATCTGAAGAACGAAAAGAAGGAATAAGTACAGAAATACGAAAAATAAAATGCATAAGATTTGCTGATGACGTGGTAATTCTAGCTGATAGAGCACATACGCTTTCATGGAGTTCGTTAGAACTTCGCCGGTAAGAATCGGCAGACGGCGAAGTCAACGAACTACGTTTACAGTTCTAAACATGATCCAACATAAAAGTTAAAATGAAAATGGGGAAAAAATAAAAAAATAAGTATGAAAGTATTATATTTCAGTTAAATTAGTGTAATAAAGAATACTTTCAAAAAATATCTCGAATTTTGTTAAATAACGGTTGTTTTCCATTTGATGAACTGCGGGACTCGAATATATCATTTTTTTATTTATTAAGGTGACTTTACGAATCGTGCCGCTAGATAGCAATATTTGATAGTAATAGGTAACGTACAAAACCTTGATAATGTACTTGAAATAATAAAATTTAAAAGAAAATATACTACAGGTTGTTTTAATAGTAAATGCTCTTACGCAAATGAGAGTATTGTGAAACAATTTTTTAAATTCCTATTACTTCTTTAAAAAAATATAAAAGTATTAGTTTACAAGAGATTATACTAATTTTATTAAAAAAGGAATAAATAAAATAGAAATAAATTTGAATTTACCAATCGAATTTAATGATAAAAATCGAGGGTTACACTTACAAAGTAAGAAGTGCAATATTTCATCACGGATCTTCGATTTGTGAAGGTCATTATACTAGTTTTATTAAAAAAGGAAAAATATGGTATGAAGTGAATGATATGACGACCAACAAAAAAAAATTGGCCGTGAAATTCAGGCAATAAATTTTAATAATACATCCATCCATAAGATAACAATCAGTAATTTATAAAAAAAAAGTAAAAGAATAATCTAAGAAAACGCAGTGATATCCAAAAAAATTACAATGAAATTACGGAAGAGTGATATCCAAAAAATTAGGGAAGAGTCTGCAGATATCATTTCTTCCCCTCAAAAAACAAAAATTTTTCTAATATAAATAAAACTGTTCTTCAGAAAATGATACTGATATCAAAAAAGGTAAGACACTACTGCATTTATATTATCAAAATCTGTTATTAATTTAGAATTTTGTTTAAAATAAAATACATGTTAAATATATGTAACAGACAATAGGTAATAAATAATGTTTAGGCGTTCTATATAATAAGCAAAAATAGAAAAAATTGTTACAAAACTCTTACCGGCCTGATTTCATTTATTAAACAACGAATAATCATAAAAATTGTATTATTTCTGTAATTGTGATATGTATCACATAAAATGAAATCGGTCAGACAAGAATTTTGTAAGAAATTTTTATATTTTTGCTTATTATATGGAACGCTTAAACATTGTTTATTATCTATTATTCCATATCTATTGTTTATTACATATATTAAATACGTATTTTTTTAAACAAAATTATAAATTAATAACAGATTTTGATAGTAGAAATGTTACTACATTTCTTACTTCTTACCTTTATTTGATATCAGTATCATTTTGTTAAAAACAGTTTTATGTATATTACAGAAATTTTTGTATTTTGAGCGGAAGAAATGGTATCTGCGAGACTCTTAACGTACGGTTTACAATTTCATTGTAATTATTTTGGATAAAGATTAACAGCCCTGAAGGAAGAAAAATGCGGTGTGAAAATAAATATAAGAAAAAAATTAAGTAATGGAAAGAAACAACAAAGAAGATTTCAGTGGAAAGGAAGGTCAAGTGAAGAATGAATAGAAGTAATAAATTAGATATATTTGAAGACTATAATCACAGTAGACTGGAAGAGCGCAAAGCTGATAGCAATATCTGGATTTACCGTTAAGAAAATATGGAGTATCCTATTGCATGGAAAAAAGTATGGACGATGAGGATTAAGGAAAGTAACTGAGAGAGGCTTTTGAGGAATGGAAATGGAGAAGGATGAAAAAAATAAAATGTTCAGTTAAAGTGAGGAATGAAGAAGTAATGAGCAGGATTAAATAAGAAAGAGCACTTATGCTAGAAGTACACAAACTAAAAGGAAACAGGTTAGCGATATGTGGTCAAAAGAAGAAGAATCTTGCCAAATTCATTGAAAGAATCTATAGAAGGAGAAATGGAAAATGATAATAAAAATCACCAGAAAGTTTTCTTCTTTTATCTAAAAAGAAATACTAAAAGCATATATTGTGATGATAAAGGTTTAGAAAGACCTATACAAAGCAGGGATAATTATTCCGGGTTTTTAAAATTAGGAATTGATCAAGAAACAAGTTATATATATTAAAATTTAAAAAACACAGCTGCCAAAACAAAAATTTGCTCTTTAATATAATATAATTACTAAAGAGCGTGCGGGGGATAATTTTGTATATAGTATATTTTTTTTCAAATATTTTAGATTTATTTAAACTTATATATATATATATATATATATATATATATATATATATATTAATACAGCTTATGACACTCCCGGTAACGTAACAATTCCAACGCGAGGTCATACATCTAAATCTGATCAGCCGTTGAGCTGCTACGGTGATACAAACATACACACATATATCATAAATACATTAGACTCCTTTTTGGGCAGTCGTGTAAAAAGAAAAAAAAAATTCTTGGAAAGAGGATTTTCTATAAAGAAGTAGCTCCAAAACAAAAACGAATTGCGACAGATTAACTCAGTAAAACGGTCAGTGAGAGGTTTAAAAGTAATGGCAAAAAGGAAGGATAGTTTCGGCAATAAAAGTATTGCCGAATACTTTTATTGCCAACTACTTTTATTCGGCATTTTATAGAAATATTAAATTTGTGTATTACCAAAATTATATTTATTTTGAATATAAATAACATGAAAATGAAGTAACTTCTGGTTCAGACAAATAGCAACTGCTATACCGTTATGGTACCCGTTAAATGTCGTTAATTTTACCCTAACAGCCAAAGTTCACAGATAATATAATCGTAAAATAAATCCAATTAAAATTATTATTTTAAAGTTTAATTATATTATGAATTTATTAACCGGTATCGATTTGGTTTGTTAACGAACGCATATAAATCTATATAAATATCGCACTGTTATTTTTAAAACAATAAAGGTCTATGACATTTGTCAACATTAAATTCTGTCTTAATAGTAATATAAAAGATCTAAGGAATTTTTTTTATTTTTTAATTCTATTCTTTGGTAACTTCATCACATTTACTCATTATTCATTAATTATACTTTACTCATTAATTATTAAAAAAAAATTACTTAAATCTCTTAATGTTTTAGGTTACATTAAAAAAAAATTGTTTTTAATTAATATTTTTAATTTTTTTATAAAATTAATATGATCGTGATTAACAAAATGTGCTTAATAACTACAGTGAACAAATTTACCGAAAACCACTCTTTTTATCATATATTCGGTAAAACAAAGTCATATCTCTTGGCAGAGCATCGGCATCATCCGAATTAGGAAATTTATCCTTTTAAAAATTAGAACGTTTCTTACATTTCTTCATCGTATAATTTTCTTGGGTATTTTAATGCATATTTCTAATCATATTAATATTTAATTATTATTTTTATTTATTAATTTTCCACTACATACACTGAATAAAATAAATTTAAAAAAATAAATTGATAATGTGTACAATCTATCTTCTATTGTTAAAGATATTAGATTAAAGAATGTTGAATACATTACCGGGGAATACATTGGATATAACAACGCATATATAAATAATAATAATAATAATAGAAATAAAATATGAACGGTCGTTAATCACTGCCTCTACGGTTATCAATTTCATTTTTGTGATGTCAATGTTGCGTCAGTCATTTTAGCTATGGGGTTGACATTAAAGTTTCAGGGTAAAAATATCAGTATCAGTTCTTATGACGTGTCAGAAGAGGATAGAAAATGATCAAGAGTTGAACGACTAAAAGAGGAATGGATGAGGGGAAAATATCTTTTATAGAGTAGTATAGGGGAAATTTTTTGGTGCCGAGGACAAACGGAAAACTCATAAAAGGGAATGAAAAATTGAGTCCATCAAAAGAAACGAAGTTTCATTTCTTTCTTCTTTGTGAAGCCATGAGTGAAATATTAAAAGACATTCTCTGGTAATTGTAATAGTCGATTCTTTTTTTTTATCTTAACAATTACTTTTTATTGTAAATGTAATTTATGTATTGTTAATGAATAAAAAAAATTAATCACGAAGAAATGACATCGTAGATGAATATATCTACATTATTAAGATGACTTCTTAAAGTTAAAATAAAACAAAAAGAATTATTCTTTTATGAATACATCAAAAATGTTAAAATTAATTTGTAATCGTTACAGTAATTCAATAGTGTGAATTAGAATTTCCCCTCCTATCATCCAACTTATTGGCAAATTTCTATTATTATTATTTTTTTTTCTTTATTTAAAGGACAATAAATAATCGAATAACATGTTAATTCTATATTCATTTATTTTATATATTTTTACACGTTATTTTGAGGCTTCCTTAGCTTTAATAAATTAAAATAAAATTTTGTTTATAAATCCCTTTATATAGAATATCTCACGATAAAATGAAAAGAATTTCATGGCATATTCTACAAATGAAAATAAAAAAAAAAAAGCTCACGTAAATATGCGTCTACAAATGTTTCGTTTTCGAATTATAGCTTGCAAAAGTTTTCGTTCTGATTTCTGCTACAAGGGAAAAATAATGCTAAAATAAAATTGTTTTAACTTAAAGTCGTAAATTAGATAGTTTTATACAAACCTAACCGGCAAAATTAAATAAAACATATCCCCGAAACGTATATCAAGTAATTTTTGAAAAAATACTGTAAAGCAAAAAAAAAATTGTCAAAAAACACAATATTTTGTGACACATATTATGTAGTAACTTAGTTAAGTTGGCAGTAAAAAAAGAAAAATTATATGAAACAATCTTATTAACGTAGAACGAACCGCACCAGAAATTTTAAATCGATCGAAATTATTATCAATTGAACAATTAATTATTGTAACAGTTTGCAATAATTTTTTAATAATGGATTTTTTTTTTTTTTTTTGCTTGATGAATTAATTCACTGCAGAAGCTTACAGAAAATATTTTAAGTGGGAGAATGGAAATGCAGATTTATAGTTTATGAAAAATGCCATGTATGACCGAGAATCCCGGATGAAAATCCGAGACGCTACCACTTCGCCACGGAAATCAGCAATATTGTTTGTAGACATTTTACAATGTGGAAATAATTCGTATTTTAGAATAAAATGTTAATAAAGTATTTATCCCACCATTTTCTATCTGTTTTGTGTTTACTTCCTTCTACGAAGTAAAGGAAGTATTGTGATCGCGAAAAAAATTCGGTTTTCAGATTTCAACGGAAATATCCAATTTGCCATCCCTGAATCCATTTTGATTAATTTCGGCGTGGCATCTGTAAGTATGTATCTCATAAAACTCAAAAACGGTTAGCTGTAGGATGTTGAAAGTTCGGATTTAGGACTGCCCTTCCTTTTTGATTGCAATCGACTGAACCAAAAGTATTCAAAAAAGCCCCAAATAAAAAAAATTGGATTTTGGACTTTTTCCTAACTGCAGTAATAAGCCCCCATTGAGAGCTTTTCAACGATATATAATCAGTGGTACTTATTTTCATTGGTTCCAGAATTATAGCCAAATAAAAATTTAATTAATGAAATATTTCGATCATACAATGGGAAGGCACATATGTTTGAATAAGACTTTATTTAGGTTTTTCTAACTATTTAAAAAAATATATTGATTTATTAAAAATGATTAAACTCTGATTTAAAAAATATGTAATACGGTAAATAATAAATAATCTATTAACAATAAAAAAGAAAAAAAAACATGATAAAATATCAGAAGTTTTAATTAAATAAAATTTAAAATTGTATGTACTTTTCATTTTAGAGAAGTAATATGAATATGTAATTTAATAGGCGTAAAAGGTAATCATGTGTTTGTTTGTATACCTCAGATTTTTTAAAATGGAATTTTCTAAAGATTTTGCTGCAAAATTTATTTGTTTACTATTTGTTTTATTTTTTGATTTGATATCTCCATATAAGCGACAGTTCACTTAGTATTAAATATCAGTTTACTTATAGTTATTAAATATCATATCTAATAATTTGTATTTCTCGACACAAAGAGTGTAATTTTTACAATAATTTTTGCAAAAATTATTAGAGATTCAGGGATCTCTTTTATTCAGTTTTCTTGTACGAAAACCGTAAAATTTAATCCTTAATTTAGGTTCTGAGAAATTCAGTACGGCTTTATTTTACCCTTAAATGCTCTCATTCAAAGTTAGGTCGAAATTTTTCGCTAGCTATAATTTTAAAACGAAGAGTTTCTGCACTCATGTGTATAATGATCATTTTTCATTATTTTAACTTTTACATGTCCTGAAATAATCTTCGTCTTTACGTAAGGCACTTTTTAGATTGATATATATTGCACTGATTTTGAAGTATAATTTTTATTTTAAAACACAACCATAATATTTGCAGACGTAATTTATCTAATGGAAAAAGGGATCGATTCTATCGGATTTATTAAAAATAAATAAATCTGTCGAATAAAAACATAATAAATTTGTCGAATTTATAAAAACATCTGTTAAAAAAGTTGGAATATATTATTAAAATTATTAACATAACTAATATATAACAATAAAGATTAATTAACTTAAGTGCGAAATCCTGAAAAAGATTACTTTCATAAAATTCTACTGTTTTCGTCAAAATATAATTATAAATATAATAAATTAATAGTACTATAATTAAATTTAAAGAAATGGTTATCACAAATTAATAAAACACATTTATTTATATACAATCTGTATGCATTTTAGCAATTATCAACCTTAACGGACGTACAGAATAAAAAAAAACTGAAAGCATACAAAAATATTTTTAAACTAAACCTGACGTACAATTAAGTTTAAATTTTGAATCTGAAAATAAAAATGTAACATATTCTACATTAAAAAGAAAAAGTTTAATTGTAAAATTACATACCTTCTAGCAAACAAGTTTTAAAGATGAAACATATCAAATTGAGTACATAAATCCTGTACAAATATTCTAGATTATTAGTTCCATCACGTACATCTTAGAATAATTTTGTTAACGTCGGAATGCAGTAACTGCGGACAAAAAAATTATATGAATGACATTTTTTCTTTAAGAAAATAATTCTGCTAGTTTATTATGCTATCAACGTTTAGATTAAATTTAAGGAAAATTAAATTGAAATACTTGAACATTTCTTTGTATATGTTTATTATAAATCAAACGTTTTCATGGTTATTTCATTATATCAATTTAATAAAAACAAATTATTTCATTATTTTTGGTTTTTTATGTTATACACCAACAACGCTTAAATTAGTCATACAGGACTACATGAATTCTTGATTGTATATTTTCAAAAACTCTTTTTTAATCTTATTTTTTTTGCTTTCAATATAAATTACCCAGTTTTATATATATATATATATATATTTATATGTTCATGCATTATTCAACAATGACTAAACTGATTCAAAGTAAATTTACTGGATTTATCTATATTTACCCTGATAAAAATTGGAAAGTAGAAAATACTTTTTCTCTCTATTTTAAAATTTTTTAAATGTTAACGAAAACGTTATTAACAATATGCTAACGAGTGATTAATTATACATCTACTTATGCGGATATATTAGAACGTAGGATTATTTAATTGAGTTACTTAGTTTTTAAATGAAGGTTGGCATCCCTGCCAAATTCTCACTTATTTATTAACTCTTATTAAATTAATTTTTCTAATGTTCTATTGTTAGACGGCCTAGTATCACCCATCAGTGACTCACCATGTATTTTACAGTCACATAGAACTAATTTATAACAACGTTTCATAATGAAGCGTAAGTTTGAATATTAAGGCATTGCGGGGGGGGGGGGGGTGTGTTACCTCCACCGCTTTAGCAGAAGGCCCGAATCGGTTTGCCAATACAGTGAAGAAATAGATACTGTAGAACACACAATATCCTTGTGTCGCCGGTGGGACGAACTGAGACACATATGGATCATTTAAGGACTGACACCGGATGATACCGTACAATACATGTTAAAGGGACGTCGTGAATGGAACGCCGTAGCAACCTTAATCACGAATATTATAAAGGCTAAGGAACGAGACCCTGTTGAGTGAAACGGGGTAACCTGGAGGTAGGGTCTTACAGGGGCAGTTCTGCTCATGAGAGGGTAGTTCGCTGAGGTGGACCACTCTTGATCACTGACCGGGGACCCCATGAGTTCGTGGGTAATAAGAAAAAGACCGAGACCCGGCTGGATCCCTCCCTAGAGAAGGGGTACGGTTAGAGGCAGGCATATAAAAGACCCAGTCCCGGCCTACTGGCTGAACGACCCAGGTGGTCTCAGTAGGTTTTGAGGCAAAAGCAGTCTCTGAGGGTGTGCAATGCATTAGCTGGTCCAATCTCCTAGGTATGAGAAAAAAAAGTTTGAATATTGTAATTAAAATAATTTGAAATATAATCAAAACATAGACTTTTATTTATTTGTATGTAGCGAATAAAATAATATAATAATTTAGATCCAACCGAGGTGCTAAATCAAGGCGGCAAATTATTCGACAGGATATGTGAATAAATAAAACTTCCAGTACCATGTAACCTAATGAAACTCAAAAAACCTACTGCATAATAGTAGTGTGCAATACCATCCTTCTGAATAAAATTTCATATTTTTTTTTTTGAAACTGATGTAAACGCTGTTACTGCTACAGCAGAGCGTAATGTAAAAATGACTGAACAATTTTTATCTCTCAAATAGCAGAAAAATATGTAACCAATCTCTAGATACGTAGTTTCAACAGGTTATTGTGACAAGTCACACAGCTAATCAATCAATAAATGCAGATAAATGATTGTTTCTAGACCGCGTCAACTCCAGAAATATTGTATCTTCTTATACGATGCTATTTTTTTATACGTATGCAATTTTTTCTTGTGATGGTATTTGAAGAATAGAATAGTAAAATATTCAGCAATTCTCTAACACGAAATGTTGAAAGCTTCAAAGAAATATGTTTTATGAAGTTAACCACAGTTTGGTGGATATGTTACGATATATTACGTTGTGTAATATAAAAATAAAAACTCATTTTGTAAAATGTTTGAATCAAAATGTTGTCCAACATAAAGATATAGAGTTTAGGACTTAAATTTGTTTTTCTTTTCAAGAACACTTAAATTCTATTAAAAAATTTCCAGTATGTAATAAGTGTTCATTGTTAAATAAATAAATAAAAACGGTTGAAAATAAAATTGTTTTACTTTCCTGGTATTGATTATTTATTCTTACATAGTGGAAAAATATTTTTATATAAATGGAAAAAGTTTAAAAGATTCAAAATATCTTTTGTTTTTTTTTTTTATTCTTCTCTGCTCTCCCACGCCCAAACTTATTTCCCAAGAAACGTTTTTGATTTTTCTATGTTTAGTGTGTTGAATAGAAGAAACTAAAAAAAATTCCATGGAGAAATATGAACAACCAATAAAAAGTTTCCAAATTTATTTTTTTGAATTGAGGATGAATTACGAGTATAATGAAATTTTGTTGCAATATTGTCATTAAAATTATAATAATGGCAAAAACGTTTTTAGAAATTCCAAAAATCTACTTTTTTAAATTTTGATTGGCTTCCCTATCCCCAATATTGCCTCGAAAGTTTTTTTGGGGGTCATTTGCACTACTACTATTGTTTCGAAAGCCATAAAAAAAATAGGTGAAAAAATATGCTAGAAATAAAAAGATAGCTTTTTCGATTTTGCGTGAATGGGTGAATTTGGGGGGGGGCAAAATCTTTTGAAAAAAAATAAGCAAGTACGCATGTACTGAGCTTATTATCAAGTGAAGTTATGTTTGCAAAATTTTGAGAAAATTGGCCCCCATAAAAACTATCTATCCCGCCTTTTGATGATATTGACCGGAAACATTTCCCAACAAATTGTCCAATATACACGAGCCCCTTCCAAATTTCATCAATATCGGCTTATCTAGTGAAATGTTATTAGGCTTCAAACACGCCAAAACACATACATACGAACATTACTCCCCCTCTGTTTTTTTTTCTTTTTGAGATCCCTGGGTCATGAAACGTTGAGAAAAGCAAAACAACCATACCCAATGTTTTCAATATTTTCCTTCTTGCAGTATAGCTGTAATGCAAATAGAGTAAAATTCAATTTTAACAATAACTGAAGTAAAATATTGGCATCATCAAGATGTAGAGTTGAGAACTTAATAGTTTTTTTTTTTTTTTTAAGAACAGTTAAATTATATTAAAAAACTGTTCGTTAATAAAAATTGTTTAATAAAAATTTTTAAATGTTTAAATTGTTTAATAAAAACTGTTTATTAATAAAAATATATTATTGAATGAATAATAAAAAAAAAATTAATTTTTTAAAGTGAACGTTTTTATTGGCTCACTCATTATTTACTTGATTATAATTTATTTTATAACAAAAAATTACTAGAAAACAAAAACAAAGTTTTTAAAAATTAAAAAGGTTATTTAGCGGTAGATTTTTTCTTTGTTTTTAACATTTTGAAAAGTAGATGCTTCGATTTTCTTTCGGGGGGAAAAGTCATTTTTATGATTGTTCCCTGAAGATGGATTAAATTTTAGAAAAGGTTTTGATCGGGAAAAATTAAAGAAAAAATATTTTGTAGAAAGATTTAAAAAAAAGAAAATTTACATAATAGTTTCTTTTTTTAAACTGTACGATTATGGTTATGGTTTTTTTTTATAAACCATATTATCGTTATTAGCGTTCTTTTGAGAAAATATTCTTATTAACTTAATCTTTTCTATTACGTGTTTATTTCCTCTAGATCAGTTAAGTACAATTTAAAAAAAAAAAATTAATAATAGTTATATATTTTTTAAGAGAAGATTTTTTATTACAATATTTTATGTTAAAATTTTAAACAGTTTTAGTGGTAAATAATCTTTAATTTTAAACGGTAAATTCACCTTCTGGTAAAATACAGATAATATTATGTAGCAACACCAAATAATTCACCTAATGAACTATGTAAATATTTATACGCATTGATTATACCTTGGGGGTAGTTAAAACAAGTTTTCGTGTTATGAAAATAGGCTGTCATATCCTCTTTGATTATGGCCGGTAATATGATTAATGTAGAAGATTTTTAGTATTTTTTTTTTGTTTCTTTACGAACTTTGCAGAGAAAAAACCAGTTACAATTTAAACAGACAAATTATTTTCGCATACTTTACAAATTTACGAGAAACCTTGTTATGGCTACAATTGGATTTTTAATAAATTAAAAATCTTTCAACTAATTTTTTTTTTAAATTAAATTAAACAAATTAATTTTTTATAAACCATATTATTTTAGTTTTAAGTTAGTAAATAACATTGTTAAATCAAACCTGAATTTTTTATTTACTCTCTAATTTATACCGAAATACTTCTCAAGTAATGCCTTCTAACTTGTTATTTTATTCTGTAACTTTTATTTTAATATTTTTATATCAATATTATTTCAAATAATTATTAATTTTATATATTATTATTGATTATAATCACTTTCCTACATTTTTTTTTAGATACGCTGCTGACGCTAAAATAATGAAGGTTAAAACCACGGTTTCCTTTACTCTTTTAGGCGTATACTGAAAGTTTTTTCTATTCTTGGTATAGAATACCTTCTGTCGCGATCCATATAATTAATTATATTCTGATTTAAATACAATTATATACATTCGTTTTTTTTTTGAACAAAAATTTATAATCGTTTTTTCCTGATGAAACCTCAAGTAAATAATATATTAAAAATATTACATTATATATATATACCTCAATTAATAATATTGACCTTAGAATGAAGTACAACTTATATAAATATGATTTCATTCTATCTGAAAAGGGAAAAGTATTATATATGCAAAACATAAAAATATTCTATATTGAAGTAACGGAATATTCTATAATTCTAATATTCTATATTCTATATTGAAATAACATGTGGTTTAAATGTCAATTTTAAAACTCATCGATTTGAATAAAATGTGGAATAATTGAAATAGTGATTTAACCCCTTCCTCCACAAAACAAAAGTCACAGCAATAAATAATTTTAAAAAAAAATTGCAATTTGTATGTTTAACAATATAAGAAGGTATCTACAAAATTTAATTTTAATACCGAACTTATACTATTTTAATTGAAATACTTATACTATTGTAATATTAAATAACTGCTAAAAATACGGTTACCATTATCTTTTCACTGAAAAGATATGGAATAGAGGTGTGGCAAAATAATAAAAAGACGCAGGATTGAATTTAAGTATATATATATCTAGTTTAATTTTGTTAACATGGCCCGTTGTCATAACAACGGGCCAATTACAATTCTATATATTATACATATATAATATATAGAATTATAATTATTTATAAAACCGCTTACCAACAATTATCAGTAGTAAAAAACGTTCTAGCGATTTCAGAAAATTATTCCCATCTTCAGAAACTTACGGTAGTTAATTATGCATGTAATAATATTTACTTCACATATTAATTAAGTTATATAAATAAAATAGTGGTTGTATAAATATAACTATTGATCGACAAAATTATTAAAATTAAGTCATACATAATTCGTCTTGACATTATAATGGTTTCAATTGTTATGGTTATTCGGAGGGAATCAGTTGGCCAACATAGGAATCAATAATTATTTAAAATGTATTTGAATAAAATGTCATTATAAAATTTTATTTACTCGTTTATAAGTTTGTTATTATTTGAATATAAATTAATTTTTTCTAAAATATCAGTTTTACATATATTATTAGAATAATTAGTATAAATTAAGTATTAATAAAATGGTCTGGGTTGTAATTATGATTTTGATTCAGAATGTGTTGGGAAAAGTTAGCTTCTTCTATGTATCCTTTGTTTATACAGTTTATATGTTCTTTAATCCTGATTGAAAAGGAACTATTGTTCATGCCGACTTGTTCTAAACCGCAGTCAGGGCATTTCAAACTATATATACCCTGTTTATCTAGAATAAATTTATTATTGTTTTTGAATGATCTCTATTATTTATTTGTTTTATTATTTTTTTGTTAGTACGTAAGCAGATTTTAATCGGAATGATTTAAAATGTTTGTTGAATTTTCTATGATTTATACTATATTCTATTCAATCCGTTATTATTAGTTGTTAACTTTATTTTATCTTTTATTTATATTTACTGCTTTATTTTAAAATACAATTAATTTATTAAATTTTCATTATGTTCATTGGTTGTAGCGATGTATTTCATGGTATTCAGTTCATTTTTTAAATATTTTATTGCACTATAAATTAGTGTATTAAATTTTACGATTCCAAGGATGAAATGAGTTATGGTGAATTATAGTATTTTGTTTAGTGGGTTTCCTGTATATGTCGATATTGAATTTGTTATTATTATAATTTTTATTAATTTTTAAAAATGTATACTATATTGTTTTCTCGAGTTAATGTAAATTTAATGTTGTTATCTAAAGAATTCATTTCTTAGATTATTTTGTTTTTTCATATCTGAGTTGTTGATCACATATGTTTAAAATATCATCTACGTATCTCTTATATAATAACGTATACGTTTTTAAAAATTTATGTAAATTATTATTTTCTAATTCATTCAAGAAAATGTTAGCTAAAATGGCTGAGAGTGGTGACCCATAGTGAAACCTTTCTCTTGTTGATAATATTTATTATTAAATTCGAAATAATTATATTTAATGCATAATTTTATTAATTCGTGTGTTATGTTGTCTATTTTTAATTTGGTTGTTATTATTAATTGCATCATAGGTTTGTTGGTATCGATATCAGTGTAAATGTCTTTTATGACTAATTTTATGAGTTTCGTTGTGTTGTTTATATATATATATATATATATATATATATATATATATATATATATATATATATATTATATTGTAATATATTTATATAATAATTATATCTACCAATTCATAATCATTTTTTAAATTAAATTTATTGGCTATTTTGATGTATTATTTTAAAGTATTCGATAGGAATTTACTTTGTAGATATGTACGTGAATTAATACAATTTATTAGAGGTCTCATGGACATATCAGTTTTATGAATTTTGGTTACTGATTTTAAAATAGGGGATTTTGTATTAATTAATTTAAAAATTTGTTTAATATATTCATTCTTGAAATGTATTTACATTTTTTGACTTTGGAAAAGGTGTCTTTTTCAATTTTGTTAGTTTTTTCAATATATGTGTTATAATTAATAATAACAGGATTGTTAGTTTTGTCGGATTTGAGTATAAATGAATTATTTTTTTTTTTTAGTTTAATTTTATGGTAATTTATATCTTTGTGTTTGTAACGATAATTTAACCTACTATTATTTTTAATATTATCAATTATATTCACAAACTGATTTCTTAATTTATTTTGATTATTTAAGTTATCAATTTTGAATATATATTGTTTTCCACATCTATAATGGAGTTTTTGATCATTTTATTTTTATATAAAATAGGTAGATCAAATTTATATGTGTGTTTAATTATCTTGACTTCATTATCACTTAATTCATTATTAGTAGTGTTAACCACCTCCGCTCAAAACTTATATTCCTGATCAGTTGTATTATTGCAAATTATTACTTCCTTGTACGAAGTAAAGGAAGTATTGTGATCGCGAAAAATTTCGGTTTCCAGAATTCAACGGAAATGTCCATTTTGACCATCCCTGAATCCATTTTGATTAGTTTTGGAGTGACGTCTGTAGGTACGTATGTAGGGTAGGTGCATAAGTCAAAAACGATTAACCGTAGGATGTTTAAATTTTGGATTTAAGACTGTTGTAACATCTAGTTATGCACCTTCCCTTTTGATTGCAATTGACTTAAACAAAAGTCTCCAAAAAAGCCCAAAATCCAAAAAAAAATGGGTTTTGGTCTTTTTATTAACTGCAGTATTAACCCTCATTGAGAGCTTTTCAACCATATATTAAAAGAACTGGTAATTATTTTCACTGGCCAAATAAAATTTTAATTAATGAAATATATGGATCTTAGGGGAAGGCACATCGGTTTGAATCATTCTTCATCTTTTTATTTTAACTTTTTCAATTTAAATATATTTATTTATTAATTATTATTAACCTCTCATTTTAAAAAATTTACGATGAATAATAAATCAATTTCTGTCGGCCAATCATCGGCAACACCGCCGTCTTACTCAGTCAAGATTGCCCTTTTGATTTAGCAGTCAACATGGTAATAACTATTATTTTTATTCATACACCCTAGGGTTATTATGTATACGAATTATATATTTTGTGTGAAATAATGAAATAAATAATAGGTAGGCAAAAATAATTACTGTAAATTATATATATTATATAATATATTATATATGTTAGTAGGATTTTAACTACCCGTTTGGATTTCTTAAGCAGTAGTCGTATTTCCAGATTAAAGAATTCTAGGAAAGAAGATAATAGATGGATGAAATAATTAACCGATTGAAGGAAGAAGGTTAAGGATATCTGCAAAGGATGCAAATGCAAGTAGTGGTTCAGTAAACTATTATTAGGTTCAGAAAGATTAGGGATACCTGTTAATCTGAGGATGGATTGTGTTGCGGAGAAAATAAAAAAGGGAGATAAAAGAAATCTACTGAAATACGATTACAGAAGGTTACCAAAATGGTGTTCGGGTTATTAAAAAAGGATAACTAAGCTATAAACAATTTATTAAAAAATAAATGTTTATTTTAAATCATTAATGTTTAAAATCTGTAAGAAATTTGGTAAAATACATTTATCCACAATATTATCTATCTGATTATAATAATTCCGTAATCTATTTAAAGTACTTTTCAAGACAAAAGTAAGGAAGAATATCAAGTAAAGGAAAAAATTACCTTTTTATTACTTTTTTTTAAGTTTTCTTTAAAAACAATCGTAAAAACCTAAAAAAAAAATATTAAGATATTTAGCTTTCAGAAAATGAAAATAAAGAAACAACTAAAAAATGGTAGCATATTAAAAAAATTAACAAAAATATATTTAGCAATAGAAAACTAGTTTATGGCAAGGTTTTATAATTTTTTTTTTTTTTTAGATGGACATTTACGACCCATCAAATGAGGGAATAGTCTTAAATACATTTTATTACTGTGAAAATTCGTCACGTCACATTACGTTTTCAAAAAGAAAATAATGTACCTAATTAAATATCTATTCTGTAAACGTTAAAAAGAATATTTATCCCTGCCTTTACTATTTTACCGCAACTAAGAGGCGAGAAAGGAAACAATTTTAAAATCATTTAAAAAAAAAAAAAAACCATATATAATGTGTTAAAAAAGTATTTCCTTTTTTCAATTCTTTGTACTTAACATCCATGTGACGTATGTGCTTCATGTTTTTATATGACCATTGTATCTTCTTAACTTATCAACAATTCTGACAAGGCTACTTTAGGCGTGAAAGATTGAAAAAGTCCAGAGATAAAATAATATTTATTTTTTTTTAAGTTTGTTACTTTCAATGAAAAACTTCAACTAATGGACGTATAGTACGACTCATAATAAATATACTTTGTCATCACCTAAACTTTTTAAGGTTATGTCAAATATATCTCGATGTCGTTATGAACCTTTTTATCTTGTTGTCTTAACATCTGAGCTGACAAGTTTTTTGGGCATGAAATACTGAAAAATTCTGAGATAAAGTAATACAACTAATTTGTTTCTAATGAAAATATATATATATATATATATATATATATATATATATATATATATTATATTCAAACTCTAACATTTTGTTAATAGTATATCTGCTTCCAAAGTTGTTCTTTTATAATATTTTAATAACAACTGTAAATATATATATATATATATATATATATACATATATATATTAAAACGATTGTATTTAATTATTTTCTTTTGCACTTATCTCTGTCTCTATAATCAAATAGTTAAGCACCTCTATGATTGATATCCTAAAGGCTCTGGGTTTGATTTCAGAATTTTGTGTTTGATTTTTTTTCAGTCCAATTTAGATAATTTCATCATCTACGTAAAATTCAAGTATGAATACAGGCAAAATACTCATTAAAACAAAAAGTAATTATTTAATAAGCGACACAAATTTATACATCAGTAGACTGATTTTTTTTTTACGAATGAGAGGGTATCATCAAACAGCTATGGTCATTAGCTCGGTGGAAATTGGTAGCGTATAAAAAAATGCCATGCCTGACCGGAATACGAACCCGGGACCTCCGCATGAAATGCTGAGACACTACCTACTCAGCCACGGAGATCGACTTTTAAGTTTTAATTCGCTAAAATTGATTATAAAATTCTTTTTACTTTTTTTGCCATAGTACCAGTTTTTAATAAAACTCATAGGATGGTTATATTTAATTTATGTTTACAGTTTAAAAACAAGCTTAAAGGGTCGTTTTCTCATTCTGTAATTTCATTAAAAAAAGGAAACAAACAATTTAATCTTTTCAAATTGTGAACAGTACGAGTATAACATTTTCCTTATTCAATGAAAAAATTTTCTCTGCTACCGTTATTCATTTCACAGCGGAGTACCTTCGATCTAGATCGTTGGTTGCAATCATAAATTACAGTATCAATTGAATGAATAAATAACACATCGAAATAGTAAAAATTTTTTTTTTTTTTTTAAATTGCTTATTAACATAAAAATAATTATTATTATATTTACTGTAAAGAGCACTATGGTTTGTATGTTGAATATTGTTTATTTTGCCTAGTTTCATATTTTATTATATGTTTACACGTTTCGGAATAACTTCGTCGGAAAAACCTATTGTCCTGGTACGTATAAACTTTTGGTAGTCTTTATATATATATAACGTTTACTCAACGCCCCTCCCTTTATTTCACGTCATGCCTTATCTGGCCTTCTTTTTTATTTAGTATTAACGGTTATACTTATCTTTTAATTTTATTTATCTATTTCCTGTTTTCATTAAATTGAGGTTCTTGAAAAGGACATCCGCTTGATTGTTGATCTTTCATTTGAGATCGTTTTGTTATTATTTTTCGATTTGAAGATATCTAAATTTTTTAAAATGTTCATTCTTCTTCCTTTAATACAATTGTGAATTAATTTCATTGATTCTTCCATTTTCATTGGAGTCTGTTCTCCTTTTATTAAATGCGTTGCACGATTAGAATCTTGTTTTTTGATTTTTAAAAGATCTCATTTGTTCCCTATATTTTAATTTTAATTTTCTTCTCGTTTGTCCGATGTATGTTGCATTTATTTTTTTATTTAAGTGTTTCAATAAAAAAAGGCAAGACGCATAATAAATTATGTTGCAAACCCCCAACATTCAACGGGAATCGTACCTTGAGCCAAATGAATTGTACCAAACGGCCATTTATAATATCAGCAGACCTAACTGTTACATGCTTTACAAACAGTAATATTAATTTTTTTTCAAAAACTTTATGCTAAATTGAGGGTTCGTAAGTTATTTACAGGTCGGCGCTGACTTCAAAACGTATAATTTTTAAGCCGTACAAAACGTTTTTTTTTCTTTTAAGCCATTTTAAACAAAATGCAGCAGCAAAAGAAAAAATTACTAACATTTCAAATGAATGATAGCCTTATATATTTATTTTTAAAACAACTCTTTTATACATGAAATGATTATTATTTTAGATTAAAGATTTAACTCAGAACATTTCTACAACGTTTCGATCTGTTTCATTTTTAATAAAAATCAAATCTTTTCCAAAACTTTAGCTTGAAATTTAACAAAGTTATTGCACGCCAAACCTAAAATACTGTATATTGCGACATAAATTTTCTCAAAAAATCACTGAAAATATAGTTCTGATTATGTTTTATTCATTATTTCAGGTCAGAAACCACATGACATCAAATTTACTCCTTATTTCAAGGTTCAATAATTTCAGTTTGGCTTATTTTACTCATGCAGTAGAAATCAGAGTAAACTTTTTCGTGAGGTATATCTAAATGAACTGTTCCGGAATTATGATTAATAAACCTTTTTCTTTACTTTCACTTATATAACATATTTCAATTTCTGAAATATTTTTTCGTGTGTTCGTATGTACCTTCATCTTCTTTTACTGTTCTTATGACGCGAAACTCTCTATCTCTGATAAGAATTTTAACAAATAATGAATGTACGATTGAAAAATGTTTAAATTTTCTTAAAATTGAATAAAACTTCTTTAAGCTATTATTAACGCTCATATTTTTTATATATGGTCAGCTTAAATTAGCAACAAAAAAAAGAGCAACCGAAACTGAATTTAATTGAACTTTAGACCTGCTAAATGGAATACATATTCCATTCAGCAATTTTTTTGGAATAAATATTATATTTTTAAAAAATGGTAATAAAACTTTATATAAGTAAAATATATTCCATAAAAAGCATTTGTTAATTTATTTGTCATTATTCTTTCTAGTAAACGATGGAACTCTGATACATGTTTATAATATTAATTTCTCTAAGCCGCCAAAAAGTTTAATTGACACCCAGTTTGGTCTCTAAATCATCTTATTAAAAGCAACCCTTTTTATTTTATTGGATGAAAAAGAATCATCGGTTATAACCCGGAATATGGATAAGTTTTCTTATTTAACAAAAGTAATTATACTATCTTTAAGAATTAAAGTTTAATCCATATATAGTATTTGTTTACTTCCTTTAGTTTCAAAGATAAATTTAACGTTTTATAGGTAGATTTAGTATAATTTTTTTATAAAATTTTCAACATAATGATAAAATCATCAGAACAGCAAAAATTCCATCCATTTAACTCGACTAAACTTCTGGAAAATATTTAAATTTCCTCAGCTTTCATTTCTGGGTTTCCTATGAAAACAAAATCAGCTGTATTGCAATAATAAGATGCTTTTTCCTGTTATAAAACGACTTGGGCTCGTTTTTGAAAGAAAAATTAGCATATTTAATTAATAATAACATCAGATTAAAAATAAATTTTATAATAATATTTATTATCAACTATCAATTCAAACCTCATATCTATCTATATATAAAATACTAGTATTAGTAAAATAATTTTAATAATTGAATCCACAAATAACTTTGTTCGTAAAAGGAATACCACAATTATTATCTCAATTATTCTACATTACTGCTAGTAGTTAATTAGAAATTCCATTCGGAAAATATTTCAATTCGGTTACATCATTCAGTTATACGTATTCACTGCTAGCCAGATCGGTTACTGGATTTAAATAAGAACTTTTAACTATGTACAAGAGCCATATGTAATAATATCGCTGTATTTTCCTACGCGCAACAAATATTGCATTAGCAAACTTAACAAGTACCGTTTTTTATCTTCAAATGCAATCGTGCGATCTAGGAGCGGCCGGCCTTAAATACGGTTATGTATCGTTATCCCTTTTGTTATTGAAATTTCAAAGAAAAAAAAGAAACAAGAACAAGCAGCGTTACATAGCACAGTTAATAAAGATGAAAAGCAAACCGTCTTCATTGTGTTTAGAATGACATCAAGGTCCATAAGATCACGTTTCCTTAAAGAAACAAAACAAATAAACTGAGAAACACATAACCGGACATACTGTCGGTACGTGATCTGCAGACCAGACCTTAAGAGTACCGCCTGCAGAATTCGACAGTGATTAATACATACCTTTTGTCTTAAATACGACTCCGATTCTTTTGTTATGAGTTCAATAAACTCTCTCTTTCATTAATGTATATATAATAAATATGTTTATATATAGTATATTAAGTTATATTATTATCTAATGAATTACAACCTATAATTAAGTTTAAATTATTACATCAGATAACATTTTGTGTTTACGATGATTATAAATCCACGTAGTGTATAGATAGATAGATAGAGATATAGCATTATTTTTTAGAGATGTAAAACTTAATTTTAAAGAAATTCTTTTACGAAAAAAATATTATTAAGTATTACGAATTATTCTAACATTAACAAAAAGAACCAGAAATATGAGTAATTTTGTTATAGAGCGACAAATTTGTAATGAAACTAATAACGTAAAAGTGTAAAGTAAAAGTGTTTCAAATTTACATAACATTCCGGGAAACATACCTTCTTTGAAATTCGTAATTAAATGAATTGTAAAAAACTTCGTGAATTGTTTTTTAAGTATTATTAAGCTTATTTTATAAAACGCAAATTTGTCAGTATTTTATAATAAATTAATAACATTTTAAATATATTATTAAAAGTACAAAGAATTCTGTGGTTTCAAGAACGAATATAGTTTTTATTTTGAAATATTTACTAATGTTTTTTATGCGTAATCTTGAAGCGAACGCAATTAAGTTATAGTTTCAAATTATTTAGTCTGATAGTGGCTGCGTTAAACTGTTGCACGAGAAAAGCTGTTTTATAAGTCTGGGCTTCAGTTTGTGGTGTCGCCTTATCTAAAATTCTTTTCCAGTTCCAAGAAGATGAAGAAGATCACCAGAAGACAGCGACGAGAATGGAAGAAGCCCAGTAGTCACTCGACGGAAAAATAAACGCCTGCGCTTTCTCCTGTTTAGTCCTTTTCAGGGCCGCACGCAATTTGAGGTCTGTAAATTATTTCAACCGGAAACACGGAAAGGCAGGCTAAAGAAGAAAGACGTAACTACATCTCAAGAATTTGAACCCAGCCCAGTCTTGAACCGGCAAGATAATGAAGACGGCGAAAGTGAAGAAGAGTTTCCCAATCCTTAATTCACTAACCATCCTCCTTTCCTACAACTTACAACTTAGGCCATCGTCAGCATGCGACACCCTTCGGTGAGGGGAGTGCATTGTATCTTCCAACAACTAGGGTTGCATGAGGTGAATCCCTGCTATGCTGAAAGGCGCTAACCCCGACAGGCCTTCACCGGACAGACTGAAAGGGAATCCTCTTTTTTCTTTTTCCTGTTTAGCCTCCGGGAATTACCGTTCAGGCATTACTTCAGAGGATAAATGAGGATGATATGTATGAGGTGAGTCTTGTACAGTCTCAGTTCGACCATCCCTGAGATGTGTGGTTAATTGAAACCCAACCATCAAAGAACACCGGTATCCACGATCTAGTATACAAATCCGTATAAAAGTAACTTCCTTTAGTAGGACGTGAACGCTGGAATTCTCGACTTCCAAATCAGCCGATTTGGAAGTCGAAAGAAAGTGGGGAGAAAGTGTGATTTGGAAGTGTGGAGAGAAAGAAGCACATATGTTGGTAGTATCCCAAAATCAGCTAAAGTAGGTTTTCAAACTGGTCTAAAGTACCGGAACGCAATTCACAATACTCTTCAAAATAAAACTAATGTATAACCGATGAAAATAAACAAATATTCGCCCAATTATAAGAAAGACCCAGCAACAACGGACTATTATCCAGGCTCTGCGATTGGTAGGGGATATATAAATCTCCTGCTATCCTTGCGTTTTGCTCCGTTCCATGGCGTCGTTACAAATAAAAGCACAGTGCGTGAATGATTCGCAGAAACAAAATCACTGACTGTCATACAAAGAAATTATACGCGCGTCTACCGTAGAAATATCTCCGATTGACAACACATAAATGGTGTGATTAGTTTTAAGAGAAAGGAATTGTTTTGAAAGAAAACTCATCAGGTAGCCCTAAATCAAGTGTTAAAATTAGAAAAAGAATTCGACCGTATTTCAAACGAAGTCCAAAACGTTTTAAACGTTGAGGTTTTTTGAAAAAATAACAATAAAGATAATTTTCTATTTGTCTTTTTAAGTTAAAATTTCAGAATTAAATTTAAAAAAGTAATTATTGAATTTCCTTTTCTTTATCCACGTTGTCAACAAATGCACAAAGAAGAATTGGATACATGTTAGTAAGCTTCAAATAATATGATGAGAATAAATATGGACTTGCATTACGGGTAAAAGAAAAAAAGACCAGATTAATAAAGAAAATGCATTTAACAAATTACATATAAATAAGTAAATAAATTAATTTTAAATGATCATAAACATCAAATCAGGCTGTTCAAATATTCAGCCCAATAATGTTCACATAGAGTTTTTTTAGAGGGAGGGATTTTATGACTTTGAGGGGTTATATAGAGTTTTTGTGACTCCAATAAATGTTTCATATTTGACTCGATGTTTCCTATCGACCAGATGGATGCATTAAAATTTGAAATACGGGCTGTAATGAACAACATATCTGCAACATAATTATAAAAATATAACTCCTGAATTTTTATTTTAAATTAGTAAGCTACAACCTTTTACAAATAACATTATTTATTAGGAATATCTGTTTTTTATAAGAAAAAAATTTTATATTTTAACATTATATATGATAAAACTTCTACATATAGATAAATAATATATATATATGTAATAAATTTTTTGAAATGATGTTCGAAAAAATATTTTTATTTAAAATTTTTGCCCCTTTCTTTTTCCTTCTCATCAGCCAAATAAAATCGTAAATGAACATCGCATCGAAATTTATTTACAATGTACTAACAATTATTAAATGGTTATTCATTAAAAATGTTACATTGTAATTTTATCTCGTCAATTTACCTAATACCCGGGTATAAACTAAAGGTTAACGATAAATTAATAACACATTTCGTAACCTAATGAGAACTTACTGAAATATCAGGAAACTTAGATTCAACAATTATTAATAGAAAGGAGGTAGTGTTAATAATTAATTATTATTTATTTCGTAAAGTATTTATCCAGATGGCGCTACATTAGTGATTCTGTTCAGCATATAGATATTTTTATAACACAATTGTACAGTCACTATTACTGCGTGTATACGTCTAAATTATGTATTTTTCAACGATGAATAACAAAAAATTTGAAGTGCAATCTTTGTTCATCATATCCAATTTATACGTTGTAAGTTCATTTTATTTCTTTAATTGAATTGATGCTTAATAAACTTTAACTGCTATTATTTCGTAATAATAGCAATAGTAAATGTAATATTTATTGTCATTATTTTAAAATAATATAAGTGAAGTGAATACATTAAAAAATTATTAATCGCTTATTTAATGCAGCTTTTCTTAAAATAAAAATAATCGTAAATAATTAAATTATAAATCCTGAAATATTATTGACAAACACCAGATTCAAAAAACAAAAATTTTTAAATCGTAGTAGTGTATTAAAAAAAAAATTAAAATTATAAAATGTTGAAGTCATAAAGTTGCAGTAATGTCATATTTATATCAACAAATTTAACTCATCATACTACCAATTTGTTACTTGGGGCTTTGCCATCTTGTAATAAAAACTAATTTTTTATTGTTTACTACGATTTATTTATATACTGTTAACAAAAAACATTTAAAAAGAATTATATACGTACTTTAAGTATAGACGATATGGAAAATTAATTTCGGCTGCTGCAGGGATAAAATTAAGAGTATTTTTGAAATTCGTATATTTATTTGTCTAGGTAAGAATTTCGAACTAGACAACCCTTTTCTAACTACTCATCTAATGTAATAAAAAACTTCTGTATTGGTAGAAGGATTAAATGATCCTATTTTCTCGCCAAAGTATGTAAAAATTGTTATCCCCAACAGATTTATGTTCCTTTCGCTGTTGTAATTTTAATTGTAGATATCCAAAATTTGGTGGTAAAGAGTTAAAAACCTCGCGTTTAAGCACCTTAGAAATCACCCTGACTGTATCAAAAAGAAGAAGAGAGTATGAAAGACCTGAAAAAGATGGGTAAAAGAGTAGAGGAAAACACAGTAATATAAAAGCACGTAGAATTTTTTTTTCTGTCGCAGTGTTTTATTTAAAATCGGTTCCAATCTACCGGAACCATTAGCAAATTTGAATACAAAAAAAAAACGACATGTAGAGAGGGGTTTCCATTGAAATCCCTCGCATTGTATACATATTTTATACAGTTTACATAAATATATAATAAACATAAATAATTACATACAAAAATGAATCAAAACAACATTGATAAAGCTCAGATCATAAAAAGCAAAGAAAACAGAATGTGTCTTGTCAATCATACAGAGAATAACTAATCAAGCAAAGAAACAGTGAAACAAATCAAACAAACAACAAAAGTAAGCGGCGAAACGAAATGAAGACTTCTGGCTACGCAAAACACCCTAGGGTAGTTGATTCACCACAAACCTCGAAGAACTTTCAGATCGGGACATATTGTTGGGATAACTGGTGCCCGGGTGCAAACACTTTAATTTGAACCAATATCTGTTTTGGTTTCGCCTGGCTGCTGATGAGCTGTGCGTCTGCGGGGAGGTCCAGTTAAATGAACACCTGATGTTTTGACTGCCCTGCTTCCCTGTGGGGGGAGTGGGGGCATAGACCAAGCCACCTTGGAACTTAGAGGTCAAGGGGAAAATTGACCACTCACAAACGGCGAGTCGATGTAGCGAGAGCTGCATTGTCGGACCGTGTGGGAGTTCCTAGATGCGGTTGCTTTGTTCATCCGGCACCCGTAGGGAGGCCGGATGAAGGGAAAGACTTTTACCGCATTTCCGCGGGAAGCTAACCCTGAGTATGGTTGACCACCAGCCAATTATTATGGCTCCAAGCGCTATAAAATGCGAACAGGTACTTACTGGCATTCACCGACCTAGGTGTGGCAGCGGATTGCTGCCTAAACGAAATAAATTTTATTGTGGATGTCGTATACATTTTTAGTAGTCGACAGGGTGCGCCTACCCATTTTAGCAAATATATGAAAAGTAAGGACACGTAAGCCGATTGTGTATGGCACCACGCTTAGTCTACTCACGCTGTTACGTAAGCTCTAGGAACTATGTTAGGATACTGGTCGCTAAACTGTTCGAGGCTCAGTACCCGTTTGTGGTACAGCCATTCGGTCTTATGCTTTAGGGTGACCGAATGGGGTGGTGGCGGGAGAAATTCCAAGCAAACCAAATACTGTTGAGGGCTTAACGCGTTATATTTTTAACAGTAGCGGGTGGCTACTGTACGATTTCACGGGAGACAATCTTGATGATTGTGGGCGAGAAACCGATAGACTTAATTACGTCAGAGCGGCAACAGCGTTATATCACCAAGAAGTTAGGCGAGTTAATTTCTGACAAAATTCGGGAAATTGAACAACATGGTAATGCGTTCTAGCAGGTCATATTTGATGGGGCATAGGGCGGACGTTTTACGCATGATCTGTTTCCTGATGTTCGTTTGCAGAGTGTCTCTTGGCACGGCGCTTCTGTTATATTTCTCATAGTTTGTAGAATAAACATTTAAAAAAAAATATTATAAAATATTAAATAATCTTCTTCATTCTACAGATAAGAGAATAAAACAAAACTATTTAAATTGGTTAATTATTTGAATATAAATTTAAATTCAAATAAGAGTTATAAAAAAAAAAAAATTTAGCTTATTGAAGTAATGCGTATAAAATATTTAGTTAAAACAATACGTATTTAAAAAAAAAAACAAAAAACGAAAGATTATGGTCTTAAATTGTGTATGTGGTATTGGCCCATTAATTATTCAAGTTTATAAAAGAAATGATGTATATGCTCAAACAATACACCTTATGAATTTATAAATCTAATTTTCACGTTAACAAAAGTAATAATAACAAAAAAAAATAAAAAAGAAACTGTATGGCATAAATTATTTCAATGAAGCAAATATAAAATTCCGATTGGCGCCAGACATGCCGAGTTGACACGTGATCGTTACGTTTAAATGAGCTTATAGGCCTATGGTGCATAAAAGTCCTCAGTCATACGTTCATTGGTGGTCTTTAATTTTTTATGAATCTGTAACCAACACACGTTTCAGTATATCAATTTTTTTTTAAATAAAATAAAAGAACCCTTTATTTTTAATACTAAAAAAAATATATATATATATTATTCGAAGAGGCAGGTGCAAAGGTGATTTATTTTAAGTTATAAAAACAAAAACTTGTACCTGTTATTTGTTACAGATATTTTTCACCTCAAAGAATCCGACCATTTATTTTCGTTTACATTAAACTTGTTAAAAAATTATTTTAACATTAAAATAAATTCTTTTCCAAATAATTAATTACAGGAATATTAAATATACAATAGATAAGATTTTAATTCTTAGTTTATTATTTTTATTAAAGCTGTGTTAGTTATAGCATATATATAAATCTGATCTCGTTCTTTTGTTAATGAATAAAATAAAAATTTGGTAAAGAAAAAACATTTAATAAAATAGAAATGACAAATAAATCAACTGAATCAAAAGATTATAAAATTATGTAAAATAATTTACCGAGATACACATTAATTTTTTTTTAAAAACGTACTGTTTTGAATTACATAAAAAACAAGACACTTAAATTAACGAGAAGACATTATGCTAAAAGCTAGACAACACATTAGGTAAATATTTTATAATTAGGTAGTCAAAAAACTTTCATAAGTAAAAGATGTATTATAGTTATTCCAAACAGTAATTATGCTTTATAGTTATTAGTTCAGTAATTATTCTTTATAGTTTTAATATTAGTTAGCTATCATTTAAAAGTAATAAAAAATGTCTCTTATTGATAGTATAACACTTGTTTTACAATATAACCTGATTAATTAAAATAATATAATATTGGTAATATATAATTTATCTGGACAGATAAAGCCTAACTGGACCCTTCACTTTTTTTTTTTTTTGTTTTCAGTCATTTGACTGGTTTGATGCAGCTCTCCAAGATTCCCTATCTAGTGCTAGTCGTTTCATTTCAGTATACCCTCTACATCCTACATCCCTAACAATTTGTTTTACATATTCCAAACGTGGCCTGCCTACACAATTTTTCCCTTCTACCTGTCCTTCCAAAATTAAAGCGACTATTCCAGGATGCCTTAGTATGTGGCCTATAAGTCTGTCTCTTCTTTTAACTATATTTTTCCAAATGCTTCTTTCTTCATCTATTTGCCGCAATACCTCCTCATTTGTCACTTTATCCACCCATCTGATTTTTAACATTCTCCTATAGCACCAAATTTCAAAAGCTTCTAACCTTTTCTTCTCAGATACTCCGATTGTCCAAGTTTCACTTCCATATAAAGCGACACTCCAAACATACACTTTCAAAAATCTTTTCCTGACATTTAAATTAATTTTTGATGTAAACAACTTATATTTCTTACTGAAGGCTCGTTTAGCTTGTGCTATTCGGCATTTTATATCGCTCCTGCTTCGTCCATCTTTAGTAATTCTACTTCCCAAATAACAAAATTCTTCTACCTCCATAATCTTTTCTCCTCCTATTTTCACATTCAGTGGTCCATCTTTGTTATTTCTACTACATTTCATAACTTTTGTTTTGTTCTTGTTTATTTTCATGCGATAGTTCTTGCGTAGGACTTCATCTATGCCGTTCATTGTTTCTTCTAAATCCTTTTTATTCTCGGCTAGAATTACTATATCATCAGCAAATCGTAGCATCTTTATCTTTTCACCTTGTACTGTTACTCCGAATCTAAATTGTTCTTTAACATCATTAACTGCTAGTTCCATGTAAAGATTAAAAAGTAACGGAGATAGAGAACATCCTTGTCGGACTCCCTTTCTTATTATGGCTTCTTTCTTATGTTCTTCAATTGCTACTGTTGCTGTTTGGTTCCTGTACATGTTAGCAATTGTTCTTCTATCTCTGTATTTGAACCCTAATTTTTTTTAAATGCTGAACATTTTATTCCAGTCTACGTTATCGAATGCCTTTTCTAGGTCTATAAACGCCAAGTATGTTGGTTTGTTTTTCTTTAATCTTCCTTCTACTATTAATCTGAGGCCTAAAATTGCTTCCCTTGTCCCTATACTTTTCCTGAAACCAAATTGGTCTTCTCCTAACACTTCCTCCACTCTCCTCTCAATTCTTCTGTATAGAATTCTAGTTAAGATTTTTGATGCATGACTAGTTAAACTAATTGTTCTGTATTCTTCACATTTATCTGCCCCTGATTTCTTTGGTATCATTACTATAACACTTTTTTTGAAGTCTGACGGAAATTCCCCTTTTTCATAAATATTACACACCAGTTTGTATAATCTATCAATCGCCTCCTCCCCTGCACTGCGCAGTAATTCTACAGATATTCCGTCTATTCCAGGAGCCTTTCTGCCATTTAAATCTTTTAATGCTCTCTTAAATTCAGATCTCAGTATTGTTTCTCCCATTTCATCCTCCTCAACTTCCTCTTCTTCCTCTATAACACCATTTTCTAATTCATTTCCTCCGTATAACTCTTCAATATATTCCACCCATCTATCGACTTTACCTTTCGTATTATATATAGGTGTACCATCTTTGTTTAACACATTATTAGATTTTAATTTATGTACCCCAAAATTTTCCTTAACTTTCCTGTATGCTCCGTCTATTTTACCAATATTCATTTCTCTTTCCACTTCTGAACACTTTTCTTTAATCCACTCTTCTTTCGCCAGTTTGCACTTCCTGTTTATAGCATTTCTTAATTGCCGATAGTTCCTTTTACTTTCTTCATCACTAGCATTCTTATATTTTCTACGTTCATCCATCAGCTGCAATATATCGTCTGAAACCCAAGGTTTTCTACCAGTTCTCTTTATTCCGCCTAAGTTTGCTTCTGCTGATTTAAGAATTTCCTTTTTAACATTCTCCCATTCTTCTTCTACATTTTCTATCTTATCTTTTTTACTCACACCTCTTGCGATGTCCTCCTCAAAAATCTTCTTTACCTCCTCTTCCTCAAGCTTCTCTAAATTCCACCGATTCATCTGACACCTTTTCTTCAGGTTTTTAAACCCCAATCTACATTTCATTATCACCAAATTATGGTCGCTATCAATGTCTGCTCCAGGGTAAGTTTTGCAGTCCACGAGTTGATTTCTAAATCTTTGCTTAACCATGATATAATCTATCTGATACCTTGCAGTATCGCCTGGCTTTTTCCAAGTGTATATTCTTCTATTATGATTTTTAAATTGGGTGTTGGCAATTACTAAATTATACTTCGTGCAAAACTCTATAAGTCGGTCCCCTCTTTCATTCCTTTTGCCCAGCCCGTATTCACCCACTATATTTCCTTCCTTGCCTTTTCCAATGCTTGCATTCCAATCTCCAACTATTATTAAATTTTCATCTCCTTTTACGTGTTTAATTGCTTCATCAATCTCTTCGTATACACATTCTACCTCATCATCATCATGGGCGCTTGTAGGCATATAGACGTTAACAATCGTTGTCGGTTTAGGTTTTGAATTTATCCTTATTACTATGACTCTATCGCTATGCGTCTTGAAATACTCCACTCTCCTCCCTATTTTCTTGTTCATCACGAAACCTACTCCTGCCTGCCCATTATTTGACGCTGAGTTAATTACTCTAAAGTCACCCGACCAAAAGTCGCCTTCCTCTTCCCACCGAACCTCACTAATTCCTACTATATCCACGTTTACCCTATCCATTTCCCTTTTTAAATTCTCAGCCTACCAACCTTTTTTAAGCTTCTAACATTCCACGCTCCGACTCGTAGAATGTTATTTTTTACTTTTCTGGTGACCCCTTCCTTAGTAGTCCCCACCCGGAGATCCGAACGGGGGACTATTTTACCTCCGGAATATTTTACCAAGGAAGGCGCCTCCATTATTGCTTTTGAAAATGCAGAGCCACATTTTCTTGGAAAAAAAAACAGCTGTAGTTTTCCATTGCTTTCAGCTGCGCAGTACTCAGAGGACTGAGTGATGTTGATATGGCCGTTTAAGTCATTGTGACTTACGCCCCTAACAACTACTGAAAGAGCTGCTGCCCTCTTTCAGGAATCATTCCTTAGTCTGGCTCTCAACAGATACCTCTTCGATATGGTTGCACCTTCGGTCCAGCTACTCTGTATCCCTGAGCACTCAAGCCCCCTCACCAACGGCAAGGTCTCATGATTCATAGAGGAGGACCACTTCACTAACTTACTAAAGAACATAAAATTTTGAGGAAATTAAAAACAAATGGAATATTATTTTTTTTTTTTTTGTAGTTATAAAATAAAAAAAAACTGATGTGTACACCATATGACTTCCTTGTACGCTTATTAAATTACATTTACACATTTTTAAAAGTACATAACATTTTATTTCATTAATAACGTCTGATTTTTTAATTTTTTTATTGTTATATTGATTTATTATTTATTGTTTGATTTGACTTGATTTGTTTGATATTTTACAATCAGAGGTTAATAATAATTAATAAATCAATATATTTAAATTAAAAAAAAGGCATATCGAACCGATATGCCTTCCCCTTAAAAGATCCAAATATTCATTAATTAAAATTTTACTTCAGTATTACTTTGGAACCAATGAAAATAAGTACTACTTATATATCGTTGAAAAGCTCTCAATGAGGATTTATTACTTCAGTTAAGGAAAAGTCCAAAATCCATATGTTTTGGTTTTAGGCGTTTTTGGACACATTTGGTCCAGTCGATTACAATCAAAAAGGGAGGTGCACAACTAGATGTTATAAAAGTCTAAATCTATAAATTTCAACATCCTGCGACTAACTGGTTTTGAGTTATGGAGATACAAACGTAGAGACGTCACGCCGAAACTAGTCAAAGTAGATTCAGGGATGGTCAAAATGGATATTTTCGTTGAAATATGAAAACCGAAATTTTTCGTGATCACAGTACTTCCTTTACTTCATACAATGAAGTAAAAAATTGCTCGTAAGTTTCCCCTTCCCTAAAAATCGAAAAAACTATGTAATTTAACAGGCGTACAAGGAAGTCACGTGGTGTTCCACACCAATTTTTGTTTCTAATTCTATATTTTCAACTGATTTTCATTTTATTTTCCTGGAGTGGCCACGGAGCCCCTGGAAAGTGTACTCAGAGCCCTTCCCAGACTACCCGGAATACTGGTTGGGAATCACCGCAATAGTACGTAAATACAACAACCGAGTTTTGATATCCGTGTAGTTCATATTTTTACTTTTCCGGCTTTAACGATATTTGCAGCTATAGTTATAAAAGAGGAAAAGTACATAGATCGGCAAAAGAGAAGAAATCTAAGAAAATAGTTTTTTTTTAAGTTTGGTGCTTTAAGGAGACATTATTTTTTTATTTTCTTTAAATAAAAAGAATTAGATTTAAATAGATTATAAATTATGTGCGAAAAAATCTTTTATTCCAATGATTCCAAGTTCAAAAAATTTATTTTTGTCAGATCGGACGTTAGTGGTTATGTATATATGTTGGCTTGTGTTTGATCTTATAACTATGGACCCCTTTGACTAATTTTTTTCAAACTTGTTAGACAGGTACTATATTCGAGAAGAAACGAAAGATTAATTTTTACAAAAACTGGAAAAGAGGTGGTATTGTTTTGGCCGCAATTGAATTTCAAATCTGTACCGCGATACTTCAGCAAAAAGATTTTCTAGTAAAGTTACATATTTTTGTCAAGTTCACCAAAAGTTATTACTAAATATTCACACCTTCCCAAAAAATTATTTTATATATTTTTATTTTTTTAGGTATAACAAACTTCAAAAAAAATCATGGTATTTTTTTGCATCCACATTTTCTTCATCAATCTGCCTTCAACCACTATACAACATTTTTGACAATTCCACTCCAGTCGTCTATGGTTACAAAAAATATTTTTTAATTTAAAAAAAGAATTCTTTAATTTATTTTAAATTTAAATCAATCTCGAAAGTAATCCATTGCATTTTATAATAAAAATATGTTAATTTTTTCATAACTCTTATTTTTTAGTATTTATTAAAGAAAAATATTGCCAAAAATGTTCACTCCGTTTCTAGAAAATTATAACTTTGCTTATTTAGAATTATGATTATCTTTGTATTTTTAAAATATTTTTAAAAAGTTATGTTTTTAAATTTATTACCACCACTCAGGGATTAATTTCTTAAAAATTAATTTTACTTGAATGCTTCCCTTTGTGTATGGGAGCCCCCAAAGTAATTTTATTTTCTTTTAGTTTTTTTATAGCTAAAAAATGAATTTCATAATTGGACCATTGTAGCCGGAAAGGTTATGTAATTCACTGCCGGCTTATTTTTAATAATATTAAATGTATATTATACATTGTATATAAAATTTTACGCGTAAATTATTTCTGTTTTCATTGAAAATATTCACCTGATTTGATTTAAGTCGCTTAGGATTTATTAAGCGAATTTAATATTTCATTAAAAAGAAGAAAAAGACAACCAGAAATGGGAACTAATTAAGGAAAACGAATGTCTGTATCTGTATTCGGTATTAAGAATAATGTCTATCTTCACAACGAACCGTACT
Organism: Lycorma delicatula; assembly: GCF_047948215.1. Taxonomy (NCBI): domain Eukaryota; kingdom Metazoa; phylum Arthropoda; class Insecta; order Hemiptera; family Fulgoridae; genus Lycorma; species Lycorma delicatula. Next base: position 114,482,848 of record NC_134462.1, read on the forward strand.
GTATTAATTAATACGATTTTCTTAAATTAATTCATCTTTGAACGATGAAATTTATTGGTAGAACTGTTTTTTTATTAATTTAATTCACTTCTTTTTTTTTTTTAATTATAATAATGATTTACCATGTACAAAGATTAAATAGAGCAGTTTATTTAAAATAATAATAATAAATATACATATATCAATTAGAATATTTCGTGCTTTGTTTTATTCATAAGAAAAAAAAAATATATAAGTAGATTATAATATTTATGTACAGGCATTTGCACTATACGTATACGGGTAACGTGTAAGTATTGTGTTTGTGAAAAACTGTGTTATAGCTGTAACACGCGATCGAGTGTAAAGGCACGGCACGCAGGGTGTCATATTTATTTGATTGATGGAAACTCGCAAGATGCGTGGGAGGGCTAATGTAAAATGTTCAGGTGATGTTGGTAGACCGGTCGGTCGGATAGGTTGGTGTTTACTGCGTGACGCGTGAATGCGTGACTGTAGGTTGTGAGAGCTATCCAATCCTATTGGGACCGTGTTATTCGTCCCAGCAGGATCTTATCGGTATACATATAATAATTATATATGTGTGTTTGTTTGTTTGTTGTTAACTGTAAACGGCTAACTCTGTCAACTTTGAATCAAGAATATATGGGATGTTCAATGTTAAACGATTCTTTACCAACCGTTGTAACATATTACTTTTGTAATGTAATTGTAATAAAAATAATATTATAACGATAATAATAAAAGTTTTTTTTTACTATTATGTTATATTTATGATTTTATACACGAAAATATTTCTACACAACTTCGCGTGCTTATAAAAAAAAATATTTCTCTTTTAAAAATTTCTAAAATAATCAAAATGTCATAAAGATATTTACGGTAATGTTATTTTATTTTTATTTATACAAATGATTCCAACTAAATGAACATTTCATAACATCTTATAAAAAGAAATGAAAAAAAAAATTATATTACCTGACATTTCCTTACATTTAAAAAGAAAAACCCCAAAATTTATACGTAGTACCATAGACCTCATTTGAATATCAATGTTTAATTAACAAAACTACATTTTCAAGCTAGATTAAATGGTATAATATAAACATCTGCACGTAATTTTTAAAGAAGTCGACACGTGTATTGAATTTTGTGTTATTTAAAAAATTACTTTCAAAAATAAAAATATATTAGGTAAAAATTACATTGAAATTACACGTATTTAAGAAACGGAAATTTTTTTAAAATTTTGAGTTTTTAGCGTAACTGTTTTAAGAAGACCAAATGTTCATTAATTATTAATATAAAATATTAAAGTACAAAATTAATAAATCTGGTGCGAAATAAATTTATTAAAGCCCCTCTTACAGAGACGTTCTTTAGTAAAAATGCCTTACAAAGAAAGTCTTTAAATGTCATTCTCATTTTCTCATTCTTTAATTTTTATCATTTTAAAGAATGAGTCGAATGACAAATTTTAATCTAAATTTTTTGAAGTTTTGGAGCACGTTTTACTCAATAATAATATTAGTTATTGTATTACAGTTTTGTGAATGACATTTATTATTTATGTGAATGAGTATTATAAAAATGTGTGCTTATTTAAATAAATTAACATTTTTGGAAAACGTTTGTTTTTGCTGGACGATTCCGCTAGCGCTTTTGCTTCTGCTATGATGTTCTTTAAAAATAGACAAGAAAATTCTTATATATTTTTTTTTTCTGTATCCTTTCTTTTTAAAACTTCGAATGAATTGTATAGTCTGTTTAAAATAAAATAATAATAATAAAGTCAGTAAAAGTGATTATAAATTATTTAGTTGCTTTAATATTATAATATTTTAGATCTAAACTTTGTATATATTGTGTTGACATTTATTAATACAGAATTAGTTTTTATTTTTCGTTTTCTTTTTTCCTCTGTGTAATACATGTTAATAATTTATTACAAATAAGTAAATATTTTATATTGTAATAATTGAAATAACAATATAATCATCAGGAAAGGTATAAATAAAATTGTAATTCATCAGAAAAGTAAATAAAAGACTTGATGAATTAGAATCATGTATGTACTTTAATATAAGTGAATTCCATACATAAAAATATAACGTTTTTCTAGATTTTTTCCTAAAAATTTTATTTAAGCTTAATATACATCCATAAAAAATGGCTTAATTGATGAGCAGGTCAGATGATTATGTTTTTGAAAGAATCTTTTTTTTGAGCTAACAAGCAAGTAGTTTATTATTATCCATAACATTTTTTTTTTTTAAATTTAATTATAAAAAAAGATTATTTAAAAAGTTAGACCTCAAAATAAATTCGATTCATTTAAAAAACCAATATTTAAAGGCTTACAAAGTACAGCCGAGCAGTAATAGCAAGGCTATTGTGGAAGGGCTTTGCTAGAACAGCTTTTCTATAACTAATAGTAAACCCAAAAAAATTACAGTGAAATTGTAAACCGTACGATAAGAGTGTTGCAGATATAATTTATTCCGCTCAAAAAAAATTTTGTAATATAAATAAAACTGTTTTTAACAAAATGATACTAATATCAAAAAAGGTTTCTATTATCAAAATCTGTTATTAATTTAGAATTTTGTTTAAAATAAAATATATGTAATAGATAGCAGATATCCAATAATAGATAATGAAAATTGTTTAAGCGTTCCATATAACAAGCAAAAAATAGAAAAATTTGTTACAAAACGCTTACCGACCCGATATCATTTGTATTATTGATATCAATTGTATTATTTCTGTGCATGTGTTTTCACATGCACAGAAATAATACAATTCTTATGATCATTCGTTGTTTAATAAACAAAATCGGACCGGTAAGAGTTCTGTAACAATTTTTTTTCTATTTTTTTCATATAAGGAACGCTTAAACACTGTTTATTATCTATTATTGTATATCTGTATTTTCTATCACATGTATTTAAGAAGTATTTTATTTAAACCAAAATTCTAAATTAATAACAGATTTTGGTAATAGAAATATAGTGTAACCTTTTTTCATATCGATATCATTTTTTTAAAAATAGTTTTATTAATATAACAGAAATTTTTGTTTTTTGAGCGGAAGAAATACCTGTGATTCTTACCGTACAGTTTACAATTTCATTGTAATTCTAATAAAACTGCGTTTTATTAGATTATTCTTTTACTTTTTTATATGAATTACTGATTGTTTTCTTATGAATTTGTTATTAAAATTGTACCGCTTCCTAGAAAAAATAAATATACATTTTTTTTAAATTATACGGCCAATTTATTTGGTTGATAGTCATATCATTCACTTCATAAGATATCTTTCATTTTTAATAAAATTAATATAATGACCTTCACAAATCGAAAATTTGTTATGTAATATTGCAGTTATTACTTTGTAAGTGTAACCCTCGATTTTTATTACATTCATGAATACACTTTTTATTCATCATTAAATGAACTTTTTTTATTTTAGCAATAAAAATTTTACCGATCGAATTTATTTCTGTTTTATTTATGCCTTTTTTAATAAAACTAGTATTTTCTCTTGTAAACTAACACTTTTATTCTTTTTAAAGTAATGGGAAGTACTTTAATTTACATAACAGCATTTACTATTAAAAAAGCTATATTACATTTTCTTTTAAATTTTATTTTTTCAACTGCATTATCAAGTTTTTGTACGCTAACTAGTACTATCAAGTACTGCTATCTAGCGGCCCGATTCGTAAAGTCACCTTTAAGAAAAGAAAAAGTGACGTATTCGAGTCCCGCGGTTCATAAAATGGAAAGAAAAACGTTTTCTAACAAAATTCGAAGTATTTTTTGAAAGTATTTTTTATTAAGAATTTAATTGAACTGAAGTATAATGTTTTCATACTTATTTTTAAATTTTTCCCCGTTTCATTTCACTTTTAGGTTAGGTTATGTTTAGAACTGTAAAAATAGTTCGTTGACTACGCCGTGCCGTCCAGTTCTTGGGACTCTTACCGGCGATGTTCTAAAGAAGTTCGTGATATATATGTGTGTATATATATATATATATATATACACACACACACACCACACACATACATACCTTTAAAAAAAATACACAACTCGCTAGTAAATACAATTTTTTTAATGTTTAATTTTATTTGTACAACATTGTATTTACTGTTCTTTTAGGTAATGACCGGAAACTCCAACACGTATCTAGAAGCAAAACGAGAACTGGATCCGCCAATATGGGCTTCAAAAGTGAGATTTCTGCCATACAGTTATCATACAAGAACAGTCTGTATGAGGGTGGAATTATACGGTTGCCCTTGGACAGGTAAAAAATAAAATCTTTTATCTATTATATTAGTTAAAGAAACGATAAGTTTTATTGAATTTAAATGTAAATAGGTTACTATAAATAAACAAGAACTTAAATAAAAAATAATATAAATAAAAAAGAATTCATAAAAAAATGTAGCTGTAATTTCATAAACTAAGCCAATAGATTAATTGTACTAGTGTTTGAGCAAATAATATATTATCAATTTGTGGTCTGCAACAATTTTAAAGTAATGTAGTATAATAAAAGTTCATTGCGCCATACAGCTTAAGATTTTACTCATTCCTACTTATTATTATTTTTACTTTTACCAAAATATATAATAATATAAGTTCTTTATTATCATATCCTACTGAAAAGCACTTGTATGTGTGTCTATTTATGTGTGTGTCCGGCCTCCATAGCTTAGCACCGTAATGTACCGATCACTAGCGGAAAATCCCGATTACATATTAATAATATATTTTTTTAATTATGTGATTGTTTTTCTTCAATATATAATGAGATATAACCAAAAGGTAGGCACCGGAGTGAACCGATCACTAGCGGAAAATCCCGATTCGTTAGTATCGATTTCTAGAATTAAATTTCTAATTTAACTTTCGTTATATCAATTTTCATAATTAAAAAAGAATACTTTTGTACAATAAGTAATCAAATTTTAACACCTAATAATCCCATCCCAAGACGCCGCCAGAAGGGCCTAGCTGCGGAGGGCGTGCCTTAGGCACGTCTCTGATAAATATTTAGCCTCTTTAAAATATTTAATTTTAAAAATCTCCGGTCTTTGAATCACTCCGTATTTATTTGTGGAATCAAAAAAAAAAAAAAAAAATTATAAATATTACGAAAATTAAAACGAAAAGATTTATAAAATATATCAATTTAAAAATTTTGAGTAGCAGGAGGAAAAAGTTATGAATTTTAATAAGCGGTAGTTTCTATCTTTGAAAGTAAAAGCTACTAGTTTTCAATTGGAATTCTTTGAATTATGTATAATGTATATTAAGTTTAACAGTACAATAATACGAAGAGGATTTAATGATATATTTTTTTTTTACTTTAATAGTAGTGATTTCTTTATTATTTTATGAATATTCACTTCTTAGATTTACATTAACTATTTTACATTTCTTACTGAAACTATTTATTATTTTCGTGATTAATTTACTTAAGATAAATAAAAGTTTTACAATATTTTGGTTTTAGACATGAATTTTACAGTGAATTATTTTATTTACAAGAATCATCCTTACATTATCGTTATCATCTCATAAATTTAAACAGATAGAAATTAATCATTTAGACCCATATGCCTAATTAAATATACTATAAACGAGTTTATAGAAAAAAAGCTGGCAACAAAGTTGTTATACTTTCCTTATTCTTACATAGTAGAAAATTAATGAATCATGAAAAAAGTTTTAAAAAATTCAAAAATTTATTTTTTTATTTTTTTACTTTTTTCTGCTTCCCGTCCCCAAAAACATCTCCCAAAAAAAATGTTTGATTTGTCACATTTACTATGTTAAATGGAAGAAACTAATTAAGGAAATTTCACTGAAAAATTTACAACCAATGAAAAGTGATCCAACATTTCTTTTTTGGAGGATGGGGTTGAATTATGATGAAAATTTATTATAATATTATTATTAAAAGTTTAAATAAACCAAAAATATTTTTAAATTCCTAAAATAGATATTTTAAAACTTTCATCGGCTTCCTTACCATCAATACTGCATTCATAGCATTTTATATGTGTCATTTTCACTAGTTCTGTGCCTACGAAAACATAAAAAAGTAATTCAGTTAATAAATATGCAATAAATAAAAAGATGAATTTTTTTGACTTTTGGAGGAGAGGGTTTTTTGGGGCCAATTTTTTTTATGGTATTATAAGCATGTAAGCTTAAAATAATGTGGGAGGTGTGTCTGCAAATTTTGAGAAAATTAACCCGAAAAACTATTTAATTCATCTTCTGGAGATATTGACCCTAAAATTTGACCTACAAATTGCTCCATAGACACGAATCTCTGTCCCGAATTTCATCAAAATCGGTTTATCCAGTCAAAAGTTATTTAACTTCAAACACGTCAACACATGCACATACGTACGTACGGACTTTACCCCCCACTTTTTGGGGGTTTTATGGTCCTTTTTTTATGAAATATCGAGAGATACGAAAACCCCTACATCATTTTTACATACTTTCTTTCTTGCGCATAACTCTAGAACTATGAAACATAAACATAAGCTATGAAACAGCATAGCTCTAGAGGAGAACAAGAGTAGAAGTGTTGTAGTCCCACCTCACACTGGCGACTGTGTTCTTGAAAAGACGTGTTTACAGTTTTTATGAGTTTTTTAAACACCATCTGTTAACGAAAAAAAGTTAATTATTAAAATATTCCCAACCTGTTTATGTCTTAAAAAATAAATAACAGCTTCTCTGCATATATTTAAAATTATAATTATTGGAGAAGGGAGGCTTCTCTTATTATTATAATTTTTTTTTTTTTAGAAAGTTTTTAATATTATTAGTATTATTATTTTCTTTATATATATTGGATATTTAACCTTATACTATATATAGCATCCGTCCATTACCTCTCCTAATTTACATTATATTTATCTAAAAACTAGTAGATCTGGCAATGCTTCGATATTGCTAGATTTGAATAAATATGTAGATTAAATGAACACAATTGGTAGTTTTTGTAAAACATTAACAAAATGAACATTACGGAACTTCATAAAATTTAAACATTTTCTTCTTTCCTTTCCCTTCTCCCTTTCACTTTCCCCGTTTTCCTTTCCCTACTTTCCTTTTTCCCATTTTCATTCTTATTATATTCCTTTTCCATAAATTTCTCCCTCTTCACATTTATCCCCTATTCCCAATTATTTCCCCCGTTTCTATTTCCCTCCTCCTTTTCTCCCCTTTTCTTTTTCTCTTTTTCCTATCCATTTCTTTTTCCCGTTTCCCTTTGTTTATTTTTTCCATTTTCCCCTTCTTCCCTTTTACCTTCTCTGATTATTCCCCTTTCCCCGCGCGTAAATCGGTCCAATAGTTTTTTAGTCTATAGCGGACACACATATCGGAAACATTGAAATGGAATCGTAAAATATTTACTATAACGTGTGTTGCTTTTACGTCCAACAGATAGCGCTGTTTTTTTTTTAAAAAAACATGTTTTTATCTGTCAGGTGTGAAATCCTTTAACGCTTCCTTCCCAAATCAGCTGATTTGGAAGTCAAGAGTTACAGCGTTCAAGTCCTAATAAAGCCAGTTATTTTTACATGGATTTGAATACAAGATCGTGGATACCGTTATTCTTTGGCGGTTGGGTTTCAATTAACCACACATCTCAGGAATGGTCGAACTGAGAATGTACAAGACTACACTTCATTTACACTCATACATATCATCCTCATTCATCCTCTGAAGAATATTCTAAACGGTAGTTACCGGAGGCTAAACAGGAAAGAAAGAAGGTGTGAAATCTTAGATATATAAATAGTAGGTATATAAAAACTCGCTCGTATTCGAATACAATGTTGTGTCAAAATTTCAAAGTAACTGATTAAGAACTTGCGGGGATTTAAGATTTTGAACAAACGAACATTTATATTTTTATTTATATAGATATACTAGCATCAACAACTATAATGCATAACCGAAGAAAATAAATTTATTAATTTTTAGGTTAACCACTTCCTGTTCAAATGAAATGATTTCCTGGATAAAAAAAAGGAGAAATAAATTTTTTTTGTTTTTTTGTTTCTCCGGACTGCTAATGATCACATTTGCATAGTAGTTTGCAACTTCTTTTCTTTTCCCAATATTTCTTTAATTTTATCACTATATGTTGTTTTTCTTCCTCAGTCCTCTTTCTTCCTATACTCTTCTTACCCTTCTTCTCTGGAAACTTAAGATTCTTTGATTAATTTTCTAAATTGATCTCTAATTAAACAGGTTTCTTTGGAGATTTTTAACTTTTAAGATCGTTTTCTACTTCTTTAAACACGCGAGTTTTAATAGCTCTACTGTTATAAAAGTTAAATTTGTTTTAATATATTTTCGTTCATTACGTATAAACGCCCATAAAATTGTAATCTTCTTCTCCGAATCGTGTCTTTTATTTTTTCTGTATTTTTATAAATATCTGTTTCACTTTTTAGTTTATAAATTCCGCCCTGGTAATCAGGTCATATGTTTCTTAAAATTCTTTTTTCTATCTTAAAAAGGTTTTTATCCAACAATTTTGTAAACACTTAACACCATACAACGCTTTCGGAAGGATTACTGTTAATGTCGGAGTTTAGAATGACATGAAAGCGATTTTTTATTATATAAATTTCGTGTTAAGTTGAACGCTAACGCCATATTCTGCGTTCGCTCTTTTAGCGCTTACTTTTGTAGAACGTTTGGCGTTCTTACTTCTCCGAGATCTTTAAATTTTAATAATCTTTAAATTTTATGATTTTCGAGAATTTTTAGTGTTTGTAATTTATTTATTTTATCGTTCGAGAACAATTTTGTTTTATCGTAATAAATGTGTAAGCCTATTTTATTAGCACATTCGCTTAATTTCTGGAGTTTAATTCGAGTCTTTTCCATGTTTATTGTAGAAATCACGATAACATCTCCGAAGGCTAATAAAATGGTGTTTATAAATCTGTTTTTATAACCCATTTTAATATTTTCTGCAATATTCAGTTTTTTCGAGTCCTTTCTTCCATTATCTAATTACTTTTTTTAGAGTGCTGTTAAAGAGGATAGGAGAAAGTCCGTCTGACAGTATATGAGGTAGAAAAAGAGTTTTTCTTTTAGAATAATAAAAAAACTTGGGTGATTGTTTTTACACATTCCTTACTTCTTTGAATTTTTTTTTAGTATTTGCAAATAGATGTAATTCAAACGTACACAACAAACAGTTCACGATCAATGTTAAGATAAGTAAAAAATTATTAGATTTAATATTTCTTTATTCATTCGTAGCGTGTTTATTTTTAGAACGGTTTTGAAATAATATTTACTGATGAATGACGTCATCTGTTACAGAGGGTATTGTCAGTTATTCAATGCCACAAGGGGATAAACGTGGCACCGGATGGGAATTCTTCGATGCGACATATGACGGTCACTGGGATGCTGAGTTACAACGTGGATTGGGACAATTAACAGATGGAAAATTAGGACCTGACAGCTTTAAAATGGGTTATTATGACTATCATAGAGGTAAGATTTTTTTTTGTTAATTATTTGCTACTTTTATTTTTATTTTTTTAATTTCTAGTTTTTAAATAAAAATTATTTTCTTTTATTTTAGATTGCTTCCTTAACATAAGCCCTCATATTTATGGTTAAGATTTATAATTATTCAATTGTATCAGATTTCATAAGAAATAAAAATTGTATAAATATTAAACGATCTAATAGTAAATTTCATGAAATGCTGAAAAATGATGTGCTATAGAATAAAAATACTTGAAAGCCATGCTTTAAATATTTTTATCCTGTCTATAAATTGGCTATTTTTTAAATGAAAGTGTTAATAAGGGCAGATATTAGACAGTAGTAAGTTTCATTAACATTATATACATATATATATTCATTAGAAAATTTGTTTTTAATATTAAAAAATGTATCCCTTCTGAATTTATTATCAAACCTAAAAATTTTCACATTTAAATTATTTAAATATAATTTATACATTTAATAAAAGAAATAGCTTGTTTACTTCGTTAATATAGTTGAAATCGGATTAATAAAATAATATGAAACTAAATATACAGCATCATTTCTTTTAAGGATAAGTATATAGCATCTTAGTAGAATTTTGTTTTATTTACATAGGAAACAAAAACTTGTTTAGAGATAAAACTGGTTTACCTCCAACCTTTAATTCTGATTGTTCTAAAACTTTGAAATTTTAAATAACTTAAATCGTACTAAAAATGAATTTTTAGTAATTTTGTTATGTTTTAGCTAATTTTAGAATTTTAGTAGTATTTGACCACTGTCAAATATTCTGTGGTGAAAAATACCTCTCCCCTTTTATAGTATGAAGTAAAGGAAGTATTGTAATCGCGAAAGATTCGGTTTACAGATTTCAACGGAAATATACATTTTCACCATCCCTTAATCCATTTTGACTACTTTCGACATAACACCTGTACGTACGTATTTATCTCGCATAACTCAAAAACGATTAGCCGTAGAATGTTGAAAGTTATTAAATATCCAAAAAAAATTGAATTTTGGACTTTTTCTTAATTGCAGTAATAAACCCTCGTTGACAGTTTTCAACGATATAACATAAATGGTACTTATTTTCATTGGTTCCAGAATTATAGCCAAGTAAAATTTTAATTAATGAAATATTTGGATCTTATATGGGGAAGACACATCGCTTCGAATCAGACTTCATCTCCTTTTTTTAACTTTTTTTTTAATTTAAATATATTGATTTACTAGTAATTAACCTCTGATTACAAAAAAAGTTTTACGATAAATAATAATTCAATAATAAAAATAAAAAATATCATAAGTTATTAATGAAATAAAATTTTATGTACTTATCATTTAAAAAAAAAAATGTATATGTAATTTAATAAGCGTACAAGGAAGTCTTGTGGTATCCACAACAGACTTTCTAACTTTTCCCAAAATTCAATGACATCAATGCCTTTTTTGAAGAACTTATGTTGAGCAGTCTGGAGATATTAATCAAATTAGTGGCTAACACAATTACATAAATATCTACATCCATCTTCGAGAAATTCCTTCTTTTTTTGTTTTGTACATTCACGGGGTAGTAAAACAACAACATTTGAGAAAAAAAACTTGATATCGTTGTATTGGACCGATTTAATATAGTTCACCTTATATTCCTAGCTGTAGCTGCTATAATATATTAGCCGGGAAGGTAGAATTTATATTAAAATCTATTGATCTGTCGTTTGATATGTGGCTGATAAACGCGCGGGCACAAATTATGATAAAACTCGTTAGGATACAAATCGTTAAAAACCTACAAGGTAAGATAATTCAATAACTTTGTTCATAAAAAACGAATGTTTTTGAGTAATCTGATCTTTAAATATAAATACAGTTAATTAATTCATATTATATATTACTTATAAGGTAAAATTAGAACATTTTGTAACGTATACAAAGAAATAGAGAAGAGTTTTCTAAAATGTTGAAAGAATATTTTAGCATTTTGTCATCCACAACTGAATTGTAAAAACCAAATATTTTTTATTATACTTTACAAAAAATTCTTATTTATTATTTTTAATAGATAATTGTTTTTTTTCGTAAGCCTAACAATATGTTTTCTTTTTTTTAAACAAAATAAAACCTATTGTAATATATTTTTAAAAGTTGAAAAAAAGGATTTTCTCTTCTCTTTTTTAACGTTCAAATAATATTGTATTGTGTGTGCTTTAGCACTAAACTGGCTATATGAAAGAAAGAAAGATGATGTCTTGTCTCACAATACGGCTAGCTAGTTTGTGCAAAGACAAATATTGAACAAGCAAATGTTTACATGACAAATATTGAGAAAGCCTTTCATGTTCAGAAAAGTAATTTCTCTATCTTAAAACGATGTTATTCTTATTGGAAACAGAGTGAAAGAGGAGAGAGAAAAAAGACTAACATATAAAAATAAGGAAGTTAAAATTAATAATTAAATATCTGATGAGGATACCACATGACTTCCTTGTAAATTACATTAAATATACACATTTTTTTTTAAAAATGAAAAGTTCATAAAATTTTATTTCATTAATAACTTATGATATTTTTTATTTTTATTATTGAATTATTATTTATCGTAAAACTTTTTTTGTAATCAGAGGTTAATAATTATTAGTAAATCAATATATTTAAATTAAAAAAAAAAGTTAAAAAAGGAGATGAAGTCTGATTCGAAGCGATGTGTCTTCCCCATATAAGATCCAAATATTTCATTAATTAAAATTTTACTTGGCTATAATTCTGGAACCAATGAAAATAAGTACCATTTATGTATGATATATCATTGTAAAACTCTCAATGAGGGCTTAGTGCGGTTAAGAAAAAGTTCAAAATTCATTTTTTTTTTATTTTGGGCTTTTTTGGACACTTTTAGTCCAGTCGATTACAATCAAAAGGGGAGGTCCATAACTAGATGTTATAACAATCCTAAATTCAAAAATTTCAATATCCTACTGCTAATCGTTTTTGAGTTATGCGAAATATATACGCACATACTTACGTACAGACGCCATGCTGAAACTAATCAAAATGGATTCAGTGGGGATCAAAATGAATATTTCCGTTGAACTACTCTTACTTCCGTTCTTAAAAGGAAGTAAGAATATTTTCTACTCTTGATTATATTTCTTTAAAAATGTTGAATTTATAAAATAAATCAATCTGCTAGTTTAAAGCAATTCAAGGATTGAATAATTTATACAATTTTTTAAAAGATATTTTGAGGGGAATAGATTTTTTTTTTGTTAGTTATATTTCCAATGATACTGTCTTATAAGATAAAAGATATAGTAAAAACATTATTAAATATTGACAGTTATAAATATAAAGGAACCCTGAATATCTCCTAGATGGTTTCAATATTACACTTAAAAAAATTCACTCAGTCAAAAATTCTCTTCGTAAGCCTATTTGAATCCATTTTAAGATGTCCGTAGAATAACAAGTCTTCGGTTCGATACTGCTTCCGTGATTCCAACTAACCTCCGGTAAAGTTCCTCATTCTTTCTTAATTTCCAATCATCGTTAGTTTTTCTGGGTTCTTAGAATCTGTCTTACAGCAACTTATATTTCTCCTTGTTTCAAAGCTACGTATTCTGCCGCGGATAAAACCCCTTTTCAAATTACCATCGCATAGTGCCTGATGTTGCCCATCCTTGAGATCAGTTTCTTATTGTACATATCCTTTGTTAGGCCATAGGATTTTAGAATCTTATTGATCCTGACGATGTTTGCTTCCTTGTCCATTCCATTTGGTTGGATAACTTCACCCAAACCTAAATATCCTCGTGTTCTTAATTCTTCCGACCTCTGTCCGTAAAAATTTTGGTGTATTCTTAATATTCATCATATACTTTTTTCTATGAAAATTTGCAAAACTGCCTTTCTGGCCAATCCGTGTTGAAGATTCAATTGTTTTTCTACCGTTCTACATCTTCTGCTAAGTGAGCGAAATCCTCTACAAAGGCTAGAAAATCAGTGATTAGGTTCTTCTTCGCATATCCCAATTTGACATGTTTCAAGTCTTTATCTTGCTGGCCTCCGTGGCGCGAGTGATAGCGTCTCTGCCATCTCGGTCAGGCATGACATTTTCACACACGCTACAAATCATTCATCTCATCCAGTAAAGCAATACTTAATTGTGGACCCGGAGGTTAAAAAAAAAAAAAACTATCTTGGCAAGCTTTCCTTTATTCTCTTATGACTTTTTCTTAGACTACAATAAAGAGAAGAGGTGGTGGTCTGTCCCCTGCTCTACTCTTTCCTTGATTCCAAAAAAGATAAGGTTCCCCTTTAAATTTAATTTTGGACTTTGGTGTCTCTGAGAGTCTGCTTGATGACGTTTATTATTATTGAGTCTATCCTAAATTCTTTAAGAACGTTAAACAATGTTTTCCGATTAACTGAATCATAGACGTTTTTATAATCTACAAAGATGATCATTATTCTCTTCTTCGCCAACTTGTATTTACTGATCACCGTTTTCAGCTTAAAAATCTGTTTTGCACTAGATGTCCCGTTTCTAAATCCACCTTGATGCTCTGCAATTTCCGGATCAATTTTTTCTTCTAATTCGTTAAAGATAACTTTAGAAAAAAAATTTATACGTACCGGTACAAGCGATACCTCGATAACTGGAGAGTTAAGTTGCTAACTAAAATTTTATGTTTTGTAGATATATAAAATAGGCGGGCGATACAATAAAAACTCAGATTTATTTTGTAATGGAGAATATTTTTTTTTTTTTAACCAGGATTATTACAATATATAATTTGTAAAAACCATATTCAATAACTAGCCTTATTTATAAAACTGCTCGTTGTTTTATTGTTTTACTAATATATTTTATGAAAGAAGAAAAGTCATAAATTAGATCCACTATTAAAATACTTAAAAAATTTTGACACGAGTGATATATAGTCAAAACAAAACTAATATTGTAATGGTAAACAAATATATGCAAAAGATTTTTAACCTGTGGGAGATAATTAATATGTTTTTATTTATATACACTCCTGTATACATTGTTGTTATGCTGAAAAGAAACGAATTAATATTCTTTAACAGAAGTTGTTTCTTGTATATTATTATAAAATGTTCCATTATAATTTACAATCGTAATTTATAAATAAATTCTATATTTTGGAATTTAGGAATGTCTGTTATATTTAGTATTATAACCGATATAATAAATTATAATGATCTGTCAAATAGAATAACAATTAGTTTAGTTTGAACAGTGACCTGAATAATACTAAACATAAGATTCTCTCATACTATTAGCATTAGTTGTCTCCCTTAAAACATATTAATCACTGTTAAAAAGTTTTACAATAATTTATTATTGTAACTGTGGCAACTTGCGTCGATCGAACGATCTGTTTCTATTCTATATTACTTTACACTTTACTAATCAGGTGGGCCGATTTTCCAATGGGAATCGACCTACCTTAAAATAGTTAAATCTAAATTTATTACACTTGTTAAATTTAATTTAAAGATTATATAGATAAATTTTGGGTGGAAAAAATAGAACTGCTGTGTCATTTGTCTACAAAAAAATAAGAAAGTAATTACAAATAATTTAATAAATAAATTTTAAAGTAATTTGTAACCTATCTACTGTACAACTTCCTATACGGAAAGTTTTTAAATTAGATTTTGACTTTGCTTTCAAGGTTGAAAAAGAATTGTTTTTGAAAACAACTTATTAAAGTTGGAAATATATAATGCCGATTTTTTTTTATCCTTTATTTGGATTACTAAAAAGTCTGATATGGACACCACATGACTTCCTTGTACGTCTATTAAATTATATGTACACATTTTTTTTTTTTTTAAATCAAAAGTACATAAAATTTTATTCCATTAATAACTTCTGATTTTTTTTTGTTGTTGTTATTGAATTATTATTTATCGTAATTTTTTTTTTATAATCACAGGTTGATAATTATTAATAAATCAATATATTTAGATTAAAAAAAAATAAAAAAAATAAGGAGATAAAGTCTCATTCGAACCGATGTGCCTTCCCCTTTTAAGATCCAAATATTTCATTAATTAAAATTTCATTTAGCTATAACTGTGTAAACAATGAAAAAAATTACCACTTATGATCGTTGAAAAGCTCTCAATGAGGGCCTATTAATGCAGTTAAGAAAAAGTCCAAAATCAATTTTCTTGGATTTTAGGTTTTCTTGGATACTTTTGGTTCAGTCGATTGCAATCAAAAGGGAAGATCCAGAATTAGTTGTTACAACAGTCCTAAATCCAACATTTCAATAACCTACGGCTAATCGTTTTTAGTTATGCGAGATAAATACGTACGTACAGACGTCACGCCGAA
This sequence comes from Lycorma delicatula, assembly GCF_047948215.1. Lineage (NCBI taxonomy): Eukaryota > Metazoa > Arthropoda > Insecta > Hemiptera > Fulgoridae > Lycorma > Lycorma delicatula. The sequence continues at coordinate 114,498,785 of NC_134462.1, forward strand.
ACTATTGAAAATAAATTCTGGGATGGCGAAAATGGATATTTCCATTGAAATCTGAAAACCGAAATTTTTTGCCATCATAATACTCCTTTATTTCGTACAAGAAAGTAAAAATGCTGTTGTATTATGTTAAATAACGTCCAAATTATATTTAACATTAATTAAAAATTTATGAGGAATTAAGGCTTAAAATATGTTAAATATGTACTTAAGGTTAAAATTGACCTCTCTCCCTCCCTCGAAAAAAAAAAAATATATATATACCAAATAAAATATATATACCAAAAAATAATTTAGCACGCAACCTGAAACAAACATATTGAAATAAAACCAAACACACTTGACAACAGAGTTAAAAATTTACAATTTACATTTAAAATAAAATTACTCTCTAAAAGATCAGCAATATCAAAATTATTAAAAATTAACTCTTTGAGGGGCAGCAAACGTACTGTGTAAACCACCTTGGTAGTACACTCTTTGGAGCGGTGGTTATTCAGTGAAGCCATCTGAATTTCTGTTCATATGAGTTTGAGGGCCAGGTATGAAGTAAAACCAATTTTATATTTAAGGTCTCTGTCATTTATAGTGTTAATTATCAATTGCTCTTCTGTCAGCTGCCTTTTTGTTGTTGATAGGTTTTGTTTACATGCAAAGAGCCATTGTGATCTTGGGTTCGTTTGATTTCTTTTACCTGACAAATCCTCAGTCAAGACCGAGTCCCGGCTTCTGTTTGGGGGGGGGGTCCAGGAAGAACATAGTCGGGCTTGGATACCCCGCCCTAGGAGTTAAAGGCAGGCAATGAAAAGATCTAACCGGCGGACTGACCTGTTGGACTTGACTTATGGCCGGTGGACAGGGAGGCCCGTTTGAGTAGACAATCCCCCGGGCTGTGCTTTGCTTTGTTGTGGATCCGGCCCGGGGTAGGATGAAAACAAAACTTTTATGCTTTTTGTTTAAAATATACTAATTTATTAGTTTATTCCACTACATATTACATATTTCTCGTATATCAGAATAATATTATAAACAGAGGCTATTTTTTGGAGGTTACACCATGTAACCACTGCGCGAAAGTACTATTTATTTTAATCTAAAAATGACAGCAAAAGTGATGACAGAAGAAGAAATTCTGAAGCACTTGGTGGATAATGGGATAAGTTGAGATGATGAAAGTGCTCTAAGTGATTTGGGATTCGATTCTGATGACTGCACAAGGGAACCAGAATATAAAATTGACCTAGTGATGTTTCTTCACTAATTTGGAGATACCAACCGCCGTTCCTAACTCTCATGGGCTTTAACGGAGATCGTCTTTTTGACCATCTAACTGATTATATCTCACAGTTATCAGTTAGGCCTCAGTTGGGATGACACCGATGTAAATGACTCGCTGTTGGCTTCTTTCGGACAATTTTTCTCTTCTATTCTACATCGTTGCCCTCTGAACTGGCTAACCGAGTTCGCGGAAGCACGAATCTTGCGCATATTTCACACTGGCATTAACTGACTGTAAATTTCTCATACTTTGGAATTGAATGAGTTTAAAATGAGCATTAAAGGACACCACAAACACAAAATGTGTCGATCGCAACAACGGTAATTTGAACCTAGTTCCCTCAGTTGATCGCGCCTGGTGAAATTTGTACCTCATAAATTTATTTCAACTACTGAGGACTCTCTCTGGTTTGGTCCATCAGAAAGTCGAGGACAGATCTCTTTCTCCCACTCGGCTCCATCACAGAGTCCCGCGTGACATTTACTTTGTCAATTTAGAGACCGCTCTCGGCAAGATAATGCTAAACCTCACGACTGCATGGACTACCACACCCTCGGCAGCGCAGTCACTCCCTCGCCGACAACGTCTATGCTATTTGACTTTAACAATTTATCTTTAAAATTAGCCGAGACTTGCTGCCAACGCCCCTATCTCCGGCCGATTAATTGTCCAGGCGAAACCCTAGGTTCTACCCGGGGTACTACACTGCTTAAACCCCTTGAGCTGTCCTACACAGTGTGAGGAAACGAAGAAAGCCAGCCACAATGTTCCACTCTCTGCGGGTTTTCCAATCGGCCCTCAGATCTAGAAAGGAGTTAACTCTCTCAAGTTCTCTAACAACTCTGGTACGTTCAGCCTCGTACCGGGTACAGACACAGAGGTCATGGTCCACAGTGTCATCAACTATGCAATCCGGACGAAGGCTCGAATCAACCAAACCAAATCTATCCAATTTGTAAAAATGTGCTCTAAAGGCACCATGCTCCGACAGAAATTGTGCTATACTCCGATTGGGGGAAATCCACTTAATCGCTCGCAAATCTCTACAATTTGGGAATATATATACCATGCGTATATCGACCAGTAGAAGATTCAGTCCACCTAATTTGCCTTGATCTATAATTTCTCGCATACAACCTGGGAGAAGAAACTTTCCTTCTTGGAAACATACCGCTTGCTACGTTCTGTAGCTAGGCTATCTATGGATTTTGTGCCAGCTATTACAGAGAATGTCTTTCACGAGATAGTTTTGTAGCCCCCGACAACTGCTAGCAATAGAAGACACTGAGCTCGAAATAAAATATCTCTATAACTCTGGAGTTGCATACGATGAGCCCAGACGGGAGCATCGTATAACATTATGACCTCACAGACACCAGTAATTTGGACAGTCATACTTATCTCAAAAAAGTCCCATTTGGACATAAATATATGGATAAATTCAAGTAGTCATCAACCAAAACATATGGATAAGCCACATAGATGTGGACACCGCAGTACTAAAACGACCTCAGTTCGATCCAGGTGGATATGTGTTTGCAACGTTGCCTTGTGTTTAAGATTAGGAAAGACATGTTTTAAAGATTTTCATACAAAAGAAGGTCGTACTAAGTAAGATGAATATTAACTTTGTTAAAGAGAGATATTATTATATATTCGCTGTAATTATTAGAAAAATTATAAAATGTAAATGTTAGCGGGGTAGTAGTTACATGGTGTAACCAACATTAAATATTCAGTAAAATAAATATGTAAAATAAAATTAAATTCTTACAGTTTTGTTCCTTATTTTCAATACCTAACTGAACATAAAAGGTAAAATTTGCAGAATAAAACTGTTAAAAAAATATTTTCCCCTTTAGGAATTTTCTCAGGCTCTTAAAGTTGCCCCTCTTCAGGGGGCAGATTTTTTTATACTTATTCGTTTTACGATGTAAACGTATTTAAGTATTTAGTTATTAGATGAAAAATATTCTTTTCACAAATATATATATTCATAAATATATACTGTATATATATATATATATATATAATTGCTGATAGAGACATCAATTAATTTTTTTAAAGAATTCTATTAACGTCCGTAATCTGTTATGTATATTTAAAATTACACCGATGGTTAGATAATTATTATTATCAATCGAATTCATAAGTTAAAACCGTCTCTTCCCGTACTCCTTAACAAGAGGTCTGTCTATTGTTAAATAAAATTTGCATACACGTTTTCTAATGCAAAATTGTTATAACCAATTTATTTTGTGTTGGTGTATGAGTGAGTGTGTCGTCAACATTTCTTGACGTAAAAATAAATGCAACAGTGTTCAGAAAAAAGCGTAGTTTCATTGAAAATAATAATAATTGATGTTTCGGTTTTTTAGTGTGCAGTCATACGGTGTATCTCTTTTATTTTTCTTTTTTCCAATCGATTGGTAAAAACACAAAATTATACAATCATAGTTATTTTAAATTATGTTTTACCTCACTGGATGCACAGCCACAGTTTTGAGATTGTACAAGAGTAATAATACTCTAGACCGAAATGTAGAAATGTATGGACTTATAAACAGTTGTAAGCAATACTATTTTTAAATAAATATGAAAAAACATATTTAGTTTAATTTTTATCCTAAATTCCTAGATAAAAACATAATTTAGATATTTAATTTTTTTTAAATTTATTAACGATAATGTGTTCCGCATACATCAGGTAATAATGGAATTCCCCTCTAATTAAGATAACAAAGATCAAGACTGACCGGACCGGCGCCTGGGCGGTTCAACTTGTATCCGGACCATATGTCAGTTAAAAATCCGTAAATACTACACGCCTACCTGTCTCCTAATAGTGCTATGATTGATAAATGAAGTGCCAGGCGCCATCTTCTTCAATAAATTGAATGCGCTGTTATTAGTCACGTACCCATACGGGTCGCGAAAGAGATAAAATGTAGTTTAACCATTAGCATTCCAAATATACCTTTTATGGAGAGGCATCCTCCATGTCTTCTTGAGGTAAGCAAAAGGAGCCAGCGATAAATGAGAAAATGACGACAAGTCTAAATCTCAAACGACTTATTATGAATGAAAATTAGATGTTATCATCGTACAACTAAGACTAGTTCAGAGGTTCACGGTCTCTTCGATCAAATTTTGCATCAGAATTCCAGTTATGAGGACAACCAAAGGTTCCTGATGTTCTATAATCAAAATAATTTTTGAATAAAAAATTCTACGATTGGTTTGACACAGTACTAAAATCATTTTACAGTTTCCCTTTTTCATCAACTCCAAATTGAATTTCTCCTTTTTGAGTTGTTTTTTTTTTTACGAATTCTAACTTTCTATCTGTGTTTCCTTACATTTTATGTTTTATTGATTGGGTTAGCAAATAATTATGGCTTAGGATTTAACCAATTCAACTTTATAATTATTATTTTGAATATTTATTTCCCAAAAGTTTCTTCTACGTAAACCAGCCATTCTCGTACTTTGACATTGAGTTAGGATAAGATTTATTTAACAACATATTTTATTTTTACATACGGGTTTATCAATTTACGAAGCTCATAGTTGTTTAAGGAACAAAATATGAAGATTTTCTTTACTTTCAATAATTACATTTAAGCTATTCGACAACCAACCCGAATTAAAAAATAAAAAATAAATGTCAAGTTATAAAAGTTTTCCTTCAAAAATATTACATACAAAAACTAAGTTTCCAGTTTGACTGGAAAACTGAATTTAGATTCAAATTCCCTGAAAACACTTTATACGGGAAAATATAAACAGTTTAGAAGGAATATTTTCTGGGAAAACTGGTGTTTTTCCCATAAGGTAAATTTGACGAATTGTGTTTTTTTAATTTGTAGAAAATAAGCAATAAAAAACTTCAAATTAAAAATTTCCGCCGAGATTATGGTTTATAATCAACTTAACGTACGTTTGAAATAGTTGTAAAGTTAAATCTACTACAAAATTAAGTTAGTAAAATTATTTCCACAGCGTTCAAAAAATTTCGGGATACACAGTCTGTTTTCTGCAATAGCCTGGTATTAGAAATAATTATAATAAAAAAATCGGGTGGGGCTGTATCGGGGCGCACTACCGTTGGTTTAACGTGAAACATAACAGATCTTGGTTGAAGTTCCTCCGAGCTACAACCTATTTGTAGAGTTAAATGGTAGAGCCATCAACGTATTGTTTTTATAACAAAAATTAGGTCTTCAATGGAAATTTTTAATTCTTTCATTAGGCCAACTCTACAAAGAAATTGGCCGGTCTGTATGTCAGCGAGTCACTTTTAGTGTATCGGATTGAAATAAAAAGGAGACATTGACTGCGTATTAATTTTAATTTTAACATAAAACAGACACTAAATGGTACATGATATTTATTTCGACTAATATTTGACGACAGTTTTGTTCATCGTCGGTCTGTGATATGAGAACTAAGAGACATAAGGAATAAGCAGCGGTAGAGGTGCTCGCGCCGTCGGCGTCATTCACTGAGCGCGCTATGCCAGCTTTGCGACACTCCAGAAACAGTCTCGGTCGTTCGGCACCGGACATTGGAATACCTGTACGTGTCCCTCTCATTTTCAACGATATACGTAATTTATATTTCTGGCTGACTTGCGCGGACTGAGGCTGACATATTGAATTTTTATATTTTTTACACATTTACTTTAATTTTTTGAATCTACCTCAACAAAGTCTTAACACAAACACAGGAATCATCGCGCTATCACGTCTAAGTAGTGAGCAAAACTGAATGGAAATGAGCGAGACCCCCAGTTTTTACCGATCTGTGCTTTGTCCCCTCCCCGCCAACCGACACTTCAGTGATGCAAACTCAAAGTCGTGTCGGCGAGCTGACCGTGTAAGTTATGAAATAACACTGCATTTACGTCTCTGATACTAATAGTTAAGGATTTAGTAAGAAGGATATAGATCTTTTCGTTACTCTAAAAATTTCTGTTCTGGTACACGTACGTTTCGATGTGATTTTAAAGACTTTTCACGTCAAAAAATAATCAACTCATTAATAAACAGTTTAATAAAATATTATAATTAAGCATTAATTTAATAATATCAGAATGTACCGCGCTAATTATTATCAGTGAAGGATCCAAACCAATCGATAATAAAAGAGAACGTTTATTTATATCAGTTCCATATGTAAGTGGAATAAAACTTACGACTGCAATCCGATAAAACAAACAAATGTAAGTGCAAATCACGTCGTTATATCTTAAACTAATTAAATAGTAATCAATAGATTTGTAGAAGTTATAAATAAATTAATAATAATAGTAGTAATAAAACATTTAATTACAAACACATATGAACAAAATACTTGAGAACTCATACGTATGTAAACTGCAGTGTTATTAATGCAAACGCAAACTCTTAAAACAATAGGTTTCGTTGAACGTGTATTCACTTTTAAATTAACGATTAAATTTATTTGAATGTAAATTTTAATTAAAGTAATTGTAAAGTAAATGTATATTTTAATATTCCTCATCACGTACTATTTTTACAAGCCTTTTTACGATTTTTTTTTCTGCCGTTCTAAAGGTAATCATACTAAAATTTAGGAAGATAAATGCGATTGAAGGAACAACTAAAAACAGTTGTCGTTCAAGTAAAATAAAAATTACATTAAATTTTTGATTTTAAAATCTATAAAAGATATCAGTGAGATAAGCGTAAATAGTTAGCTTCACTGGAGAATAATATTTCAAAACATGGAATGGAAAAGGCTAACGTTTCCTTAATGTAGCTTCGGACTCACCGGGTTGGTCTAGTCGTGAATGCGTCTTCCCAGATCAGCTGATTTGGTAGTCGAGATTTTCAGCGTTCAAGTCCTAGTAAAGGCAGTTAGTTACTTTTATACGGATTTGAATACTAGATCTTGGATACCGGTGTTCTTTGGTGGTTGGGATTCAATTAAACACACATCTCAGGAATGGTCGAACTGAGACTGTACAAGATTACACTTCATTTTCACTCATGGAAACCTTCGGGATATCATACTACCAATCAGTATTAATAAGCATAATTTTTATTTCCGTTATTAATTCGTGTATAATCACTACTTTGTGATTTATTGTCGTCATTAATTAACCTGAATTCCCTAGAAGAAGGATCATGTATTAAATGAAACATACTGCCACTGAAACACCAGCATATCCAATTAGATTCTTAAGAAAAAAATCGAATCACTCGACCTGCATGTACGAGAGGAGTTCTTACATGTGGTTTTGAAAAAAAAACAAATCAAAATTATGAAAGATGGAGACGTAATTGTCGCCAAATCAAAAAACCAAATGTAACTCGTCAAGAGAAACATATGATAGATAAAGGTGATTATTACAATTTGATGGTTAAAACATTTAAAAAAGCCACCAATGAATTGGAAAAATTCAGCTATAATTCTAAATAAAGTTGTAATATTTTAGGAACGGGATGAAAATTTTTGGCTAATTTTTTTTTTTCAAGAACTACTAAAAACTTAAGTAACTCAAAAATTACGATTTTTTTCATTTTAAGTGCAATGGGTTAGTTGCAAAATGAATATAAATTTAAATTGTTTAATTTTAAAATTAATAATTTTAAAAAATATATAAAAAAATATTTTGATTAATTGAAAAAGTATTTTTTATTATTATAAAATATTGAATTGGGACGAGCAAAAAATCTTTACAGTGGTTTTAAGGCCTATTAATGAAGAAAATGTAGATGCAAAAACTCTCATAACTCCTTTACTGAAGGAAAATATAGCTTAAAAAATAAAAATATATTTAGTCATTTTTATTTCCGTGTACGAAGTAAAGGAAGTATTGTGATCGCTAAAAATCTAGTTTTTCAGTATTCAACGGAAATATCCATTTTGACTAGTTTCGGCGTGAAGTCCATACGTACTCATGTATCTGGCATAACTCAAAAGCTATTAACCGCAGGATGTTGAAATTTTGGATTTAGAACTGCTCGTAAAAAAAATCCAAAAAAATTTGGATTTTGAACTTATTCTTAATTACAGTAATAAGTCTTCATTGAGACCTTTTCAACAATATATCATAAGTGGTACTTATTTTCATTGGTTCCAGAGTTATAGCCAAATGAAATTTTAATTATGAAATATTTGGATCAAGGGGAAGGCACATCAGTTCGAATTAAACTTAATCTCTTCTTTTTTTTTTGTTAACTTTTTTTTTAATTTAAATTTATTGATTTATTAATAATTATTAACATCCGATTGTAAAAATATTTTTACGATAAATAATAATTCAGTAATAAACATAAAAAAATATCAGAAGTTAATAAAGAAATAAAATTTTGTGCTTTTCATTTAAAAAAAAAAAAAATTATATATGTAATTTCATAGGCGTACAAAGAAATCATGTAGCCTCCACATCAGATATTTTTATGAAGGGGGAATATGAAATAAACATTTTTTGGAAATGTGTGATTCGATAAAAACTTCAACATTTATAAGAAAATCCTTTTGCTAAATTGCCTCTGCAAAGATTTTATTTCGGCTAAAACAACCCCATCCCTTTTACCAATTTTTCCTAAAATTTAACACATTCTTTCCCTGTGACGGTATTACCTGACTACCAATTTAAATAACTCAAAACGGTCCAGATGCACACATGCACGAACGTCCGTCCGACAAAAATACTTTTTTTGGAATTGGAAGTATTGGAAAAAAACTATTTTGCAGATTATTTATAATGTATTTAATTCTCTTTTTTTAATAAAAAAATATCTTCTTAAGGTATGAAATTTAAAAAATGGCCCATTTTTTTTCTTTACCTATTTGCATACTTTCCCGTTATAGCTTTAGCAGCATTTATCGTTATAGCCGGAAAAGTCAAATTTGAATTTTCATAAATATAGTACTAAGCGCTTCGTCTATATCCTACAAGTGACAGTGGCCGTGCAAATTTGGTAGCCTTTAGTGAATATTTTGTAACCAGTTCCAAGCAGGAGAGTCCACCCATGATGTATATGTTGTTTTCTATGTGTGTTCTATAATAATTTATTTAATTTGTAGGTTATTGATATTGATGTAATTTAGCAAAGATTTACTGGAATGTAGGATTTTCTTTAATTTTTATTTGTTGATTTTTAATATTCCATACTAACATAATGAATTTTCACAGCAATTATTGTTTTATTAATTTCATGACTACTTTGTATTAATGAATTACTATATTTTATCTTTTTGTTAACTCTACATATATTGGTTACCTATTTGAATTTTACGCTTAAAAAAAAGGTGGAATAATTGGAAATATCTATGTGGAGTATTCGTATTAGTTTTTGTACTATTTCTGTTGTAAATTAAATAAAAAAATCACTGCCGTAATAATAGAATTATTGAAATAATTTCAGTACGCCTACAGTAAATTAATTAGTATTCATATTGTGCGATAATGAAAAATGCGGAGTTATTTTTGTATATAAAGTACTATTACTTTACGCAACAAAATGAGTCTGTTAACAAATTTGCAAACTGGTATCGACATGATATATAACGTATTTATGTTCCGGATGGAACCGGAAGAGGTGTTAGGGAGTGTAGGGGACTGAAGTGACGATAACCGAACAGCGAGTACGGATGAAGCGAGGTATAAATAGACGAAGAGGTACGGGAGGAGTACGAGCTTATCAGAGAACGGGAACGTGGTAGGTTGTCCCAAAGAGGAAACAGCGGGGAAGTGTATAGTGATGGGATTATCTGTAGCACACGCGATGTGGCCAATAACGACATTGATGCACGGTCATTTTACTCTCTACTGACTAAATCAAGTAACGTTAACACATTTCCTCTATTAATACTAAATACTTCTGTAAGTAAATATAACGGAATTTATAAATTAATGTTGTTAAAATGCTTATTTAACGTTTTCACCTCAAATGGTGAATTGAACTACAATTTAAATCTGTTTTATTCGCTATTTTAGCAAATTATGAAGTTTATTAGAACTACCTAATAATAATTTAAAGCCGGGACGATAAAAAATCCTTTATTTTGCTTATTATATTACATCACGTCAAGAATAAATCGATAAAAGAATAAGGAACAGCTTCAGAAATTTTCTGGAAACCATATTAAAACTTTAATCAGACAGACATCGCATCATACACAATTAATTTTAAAATAAAATTATAGAATTGGTTAATGTCCATATTAATTTATTTAAATACAAATATAAGAAATAATACTGAAGTAAATATATGAAGATATACCACTATTCAAAATAGTAATGCACTATGTACATTAAATGAAGCTACGGAAGGATCAGATTTCAACTCCAAATGCTTAGATCTTATTTTAACAAAATTATGTAAAAAAAGTTTTAATATTTTTTCAACCTTCATTTTTAGGCGTTGAATATATACAAGTTGAATATCGATGAAATTTAAATACAAGACTTGATAACAGTTTGAATATGAATAATAGATTTTTTACTCTTTTTAATATGAAACGTCTTTAAAATCATACCGAAACATACGGATACCAGAACAGAAATTTGTAGCGCAACGAAAAGGTCTGTATCCCCCTGCCTTAATAAATCCCTAACAATTAATCACAGAGACGTAAATGCGGTATCATTTTATAACTTACCTGGTCAGCTAGCCGACACCACTTTGTTTACGTCACTGGCGAACGGGTTGGTTGGTGAGGGGTCACAGCGCAGATCGGTCAAAACTGGCGCTCTCGCTCATTTCCATTCAGTGTAGCTCACGACTTAAGACGAGGCAGCACGGTGATTCGTGTGTTTGTGTTAAGACTTTGTCGAGATAGATCGATCTACGTAATAATAAGTATATTTTGAACAATATTTATGTGTAAAAAATTAAAGTAAACGTAAAAAAGTGTAGAAATTCAATATGACAGCTTCAGCCCGTGCAAAAGCCAGCCGAAAATATAAATTACACATATCATTGGAAAGGGGAGGTTATGGGCCACGCACAGGTACCTCAATGTCCGGCGCCGAGCAAGCGAGACTGTTTCGGGAGAGTCGCAAAGTTGGCACGGCGCGTTCAGTAAACGACGACGACGGCGCGAGCACCTCTACCTCTGCTATACCCGAACTAATGGACATAATTAGTGAAGATAACACCCATACTCTTTTATGTTGTAATTAAATTTAGTACGAAGTCAATGTCTCGTTTTTATTTCAATCCAATACACTGAAAGCGATTCGCTGACATACAGACAGACCAATTTATCTGTAGAGTTGGCCAAATGAAGGAACTAAAATTTTTCATTGGAGACTTTCAGTTTTGTTCAAAAAATACGATGGTGGCTCTCCCATTTAACACTACAGATAAATTGGTCGGACTGCAGCTAAGAGGAACTTTATCCAAGGTCTGTAATGTTTTACGTTAAACCAACGGCCGTGCGCACCGACACAGTTACACCCGATTTTTTTTCAAAGGTAAATGACAAATACAATTCAACCAAAAACAACGTTAAATTTTATTAAAAATTAAGGAAATATTTCATTACCACGATCATTTATTAATTTATTTATATTTTGTAATAAAAGTTGTATGGATCTCTAAGCGTGAAATTAAGGATTTGAATACCGCGATTCATTGAAAAGCCAGTATACGCTAAAAATGTTTAACAGTGATCAATATAGGGCCTATAAAAGAAATCAAAAAGAAAGGAAAAGGATTTTTGTTACTATTTGGTTCTATCATGGACAAATTCTCTCCACTATAAAATTCTATATCAGAAATGTTGTAGCTGACAAAATTAAATAACAGAAATAATGCATTAGAGGTTATCAGCTGTCAAAGGTAAGATTTTAAAGTATGACTACGTAATTCTTAAGAAATGCCATCTATTTTATCAAAAATAAAAAATTAAAAAAAACACTTGTATATAATAAAATTAAGAAAGACTTAAAAAATCCAGGAATAGAAATTCTGTACTTACAAAATCGGGGATTAATCAAGAAAAAATTAAAAGAAATCTAGGAAAGGCGGGTTTTCTACGAAGGAGCTCCAAGAAAAAAAAATTAGCAACAAAAAATTTCAGAAAAAAGGGCAGTGAGAGACTTAAAAAGTACAGAAAAGAAAAGGAGGGTGAGATATAGTGAATAAAGGCGTTAAATTGGTCCATAATTGTCTGATACAGGAAAAGTTTTACATTTTCACTTGCGAAGTAAGTTTCCTCAAGAAGGTTTTCAAGAATCGTTACGTTATATAACCTTTTTCTTTCCTTTTCTGTTTAACCTCCTGAACCACCGTAAGGTATTACTTCAGAGGATGAATGGAGAAGATATACTCGTGTATATGAATGAAAATGAAGTGTAGTAGTCTTGAACAACCTCAGGTTGACCATTCCTGAGACGTTGGGTTAAATGAAACCCAACCACTAAAGAACACTGGTATCCACGATCTAGTATTCAAATCTGTATAAAACTAATTGTCGTTACTAATATTTAAACCTTAAAACTCTCGACTTCAATTTCGAAATCAGCTGATTATGTTATGTAACCTAGCATATTTTACATTATGCGTGTATTATTACGAGGTAGTTGCAATCAATCATAATTCTATGTCCTATTCGTTTTTATGATAAAAGTTATAGATCAAAATTATTTTATATAATACGCATCTTCAATGCTAAGAAGACTTTATTAATTGCCATTGTATTGGGAATTAATAATCTAATAATGTATAAAAATAATCTGTTTTTCATATTTTAAAGATATTTAATTGAATCACTCATAATTAACTCAGACTAATTAGAAGAATATAGTTGAAAAATATTAATACAGTAATGCATGCAGTAATCCTCGTTGTCGCGGGAGTTACGTTCCACGACCTTGTCACGAATGCCGAAAACGCAAATATAGAAAGCCGTACCTTTAAGGAAAAAAGTGAGTTACGTTCTGAAATCATAAACAATTGGATTTTGGTAAAAATCCATAAAATCCAAAAATCATAAACAATTGGAAAAACTGGTAATATTTGATAAATGCTTACAAGAAATACATTCAAATTACATAAATATTTTATTTACAGTAATTTTTGCTTTCAACTTTATTGTGAAACATTAAAATTATGTTCAGTAACACTAAATTTAAGATAATATTATTTTGGATGAAAAAAAAATTAAAGAACCCCAAAGTGTCTCATTTCTGTTGAAAAAGTTCGTTATTTTTATCTGTTTATTGTTTTATTCGAGTTCATTAGATTCTGCATGGTAAAGTGCCAATGCCATGTAAAGATGACATATAAAATTTATGGATAGCTCTAGAAAAGTTGCTATCCGTTTACCTAGACTAAAAATTTCATTCAGCAAGTAGAGATTAATAGGCGAAACTGAAACTTCACTATCATCATCCTCTTCCATCTGGCCAGTTGATTTCTTCGTTATCAACTCTTCTGGTTCTGTTTTGTGAGTTCTTATTTTTTCGTTTCCGGAAGTATTTGAATGTCTGATGTTTTTGAATTTCGTTGAAACCTTCGTCTTTAATTTCATTTGTTAGCGATACAATTTAAAATACTTTACCATCAGAATCGAGGGTAATGTCCTTTAAAACACAGTTTTGCCTTGACTTCTGCCAGAAAACATTGATCCTTGACATTTTACGTTTGACATTTTATCGTTGACTCCTTTATTTTGGCAATGCGTTCTATGGCGGTTTAACTTTTCCAACATTAAATGAGTACCAAAGATATATCGTTCTTCCACCCGTAAAAATTTGCAGAAAGTACGCCATAAATAATAAGTTTTAAATACAGAGTGATCTCTTGATTCAATGACTGTTACCAGGGCTGTTGTGTTTGGTGGTAGAAATAACATTTCTACATTAGATGGGTGTAAATTTAATGTGCTCTGGATGTTCAGGGGCATTAAATAGTAGGATACGAGTAGCGCTTTAAACTTTGACTTCAAATAAAATCCAAATTCTTTTAAAAAAATCTGATGTAAACAACACACGACTTCCTTGTACGCCTATTAAATTACATATACACTTCTTTTTTGTACTTCATTTGAAAGTGAGATACGATCCCAAATTCTTTAATAAAGTGGACAGTTATACAATTGGATTGTGGTGGACACCACATTGCATCACATTTTTTTGTGATGCCGTATCAGCATTTTATTTTTGTTTTTATATTAATTTTATTTCACGTCGCTCAAGTAGTTATGTCGTATAAGTGAGAACGTGTCGATCTGTAACCGTTTACACATAGGTTCGAATCCGACTTCATATAAATCTACTTTTTTAATTTTTTTTTTTTTAATTTAAATATATTGATTTATTAATAATTAATAACCTCTGTAAAAATCTTTGAACTAAAATGAAAAGTACATAAAATTCTATTTCACTAATAACTTCTGATTTTATTAGAGGTTAATAAATCAATATATTCAAATTAAAAAAAAAAAAGGTTAAAAGAAAATAGATGTATTTGAAATCGGATTCGACCCGATTTGCCTTCCCCGTGTAAGATGCAAATATATCATTAATTAACATTTAATTTGGCTATATCTCTGGAACCAATGAAAGTAAGTACCATTTATGACATACCGTTGATAAGCTGTCAATAACAGCTTATTCTGCAGTTAATAAAAAGTCCGAAATCCAATTTTTTTTTTTTATTTTTGGATTTTTTGGATGATTTTGGTCCAGTCAATTGCAATCAAAAGAGGAGGTGCACAACTAGATGTTACAACAGTCTTAAGTCCAAAATTTCAACATTCTACGGCTAATTATTTTTGAGTTATGAGAGATACATATTCAATATTATGTATTGAGTTATGCGAGAAAGATTCAATATGGATTCAGGGATGGTCAAAATGGATATTTCCGTTGAAAATTGAAAACCGAAATTTTTCGCTATTACAATACTTCCTTTACTTAGTACAAAGAATTAAAAAACCTAACTCAATCAAAAGGGCTGCTGTTACCCAAACTTTTTGATTGGATGTGTATAAAACAGATAAATGATTTTTACCTTTCATTTTTAAGCTCTTAGATTAAAAGATTATGTACTGTATGTAATAGGTAATTTTTTTTTAATTTTATTATTAAAAATCACACTTTTTTAAAGAAATATTTTTCGAATTCTTGTTTTCGCGAAAGAGAAACCGTGAATATCGTTTCATTCCCTTGTGGATAAAGATAATATTTAGTTAAAAGTGAGTTCTTGTAAAAAATGCACCTGCTTTAATTGTGATCTTAACATTCAACCGTACACAAATTAAAAGAAACAAATAATTAAAACGACTGGTTGTGTTGTGTGTTTAAATTTAAAAAAAAAAAAACAAAAAACAATCAGAAATGTAGGTACTTATGGTAGAAGTACTCATTGTAGACACTAATGCGTAAATTTTTCATTTCAAAAATAATTTCTTTCTTTTTAAATGACGGTCCAAACATCATTAGTAGGCTGTATTACGTGATCTGGAATTTAATATTTTATTACGAGAAATTTTCTTACAATAAATAAATGCCTTCTAGTTGTACTAGTAATTTACTCACTAGTTACTAGTTATTTTAAACTTTAATATCAGTGTTTAATGAATAATGACGAAATAAATTATTATATATACAGTTATAATGTAACCGACTGACACTATAAATTAAAATAAATTATATGCAAGGATTTAGATTGGTTAAAATTAGAATTTCATCATACAATTATAACAAAAGTTATTCTCCACCATACACTCAGCCATAGTCTTCTTTTTTACTAGCTCTATTCTCACACACTTTTGTTCTCTATACAAAATACAGTTTATGAATGATTCATTACAGTTAAAAATGATATGATTCATATAATGCGGTCATTTCTACGTTCCAATGCTAAAGCAAATTGCTGAGACGTGATGGTGCATATAAACGAATAGATAAACTATATAGAATACAACAATCAGCTTAGTAGATGTAGTTAAAAATAACTTACAAAGAAATTAAATCATTCAAGAGATTTACTAATAAAGAAAACATCTTTCCGACAAAGTCAATCTTTATATGTATTACTTAAAAAAAAAAAAAAAAAAAAAAAAAAAAAAAAAAAAAAAAAAAAAAAAAAACAGGGTTAGGCAAAGGAAATCTCTTGTAACCACATCCTTTCTTAATTAGAAATAAAATCTTTTATTGCAACAAAAAAAGAAGATTAAATTTGTTAAATTAAATAATCTGTAATTAAATCTGTTCAACTTGTCATATAAGCTGAATTTTACATTTAATATTCATTAAAAGAATTTTTGCATGAGTAGATTATAGGAGTGTTTTTTGTATTGATTATTAAATTATGTAATTCACCTTAGCTAAATCCAAAAATTTACTAATTTTTAGGTCGATGTTATTTGGTTCACACTTCATTACAATTACTGATGAATTACGTTTCTATCAGTTTTATTTTACAAACTATGTTACCATGTTACGTACTATACAAGGCAGCAAAAATGTTTATTAAATTTTTAAAAAATTAACAAGAACTGAGTTTTTATAACTCGAGATTTTGGAAATATCTTATATATATTTTGAAAAAAATTTTTTTGTCTTTCTTTTTTTCTATTTGATTTTTTAAAATTTAGTTAATTGTACAGTATTGGATGAATAAATTTTATTTTAGAATAATATTTCTTTTTAGTACCTTTTGTATCAGGGTTAATTAACTGTTTAAATTAATTTTTTTTTCCCGAATAATGAAGATCTATCTTAATCTGTATTTTATTGTAGAATAATTATTTATAAGTTTGGGATTGTTTTGATATGAAATTCATTTCTCTTTGTATCTTTTTGTATTGATTTCTTTTTTTTAAATATATAGATATTTTAATAAATATCTGGATTAAAAGAATTCCGTACGACAGTTCATATTGCACTGTTTACAACTGAAAGATGCGCATTCATTTGTTATTTTACAAAGTATTTCTTTGGCGGTGATATAGATCTGTAAATCAGAGGTACTAGTCGAAGGTTGCTTTCTTTAAAAGTAATGATGTTCATTATACAGACAGTTCATTCGATGAAAAGTATCATCTGGAGGACTGAAATCACCTGCATTCGATGAACAGCTTATTCGGCTCATTGTAGAAAACAGCTGAAAAGTAGTTTTCTTACTTTCCCTAGTAAACCTGTCATGGGATGTTGTGATTCTTTAAAACGATTTCAAGCGTTTTTATGAGTGACTATTGTCTTAAGACAGACGGTTGGCAAGAGTGACACCCAACAGATTGTGTGTGTATCTTGGCGTTTATTTTGACTTATACGTCAACAACTGATTTGCAATCTAATCAAAAACAATTAATTACCTTAAAAATATTTTATAAATTATTAAAAATTAATATCATTACAGAAAATTTTGAAAATAAACCCTCTAATTGACAAAGATGAAAGTAAAATTTTGATTATGTACAGTATTTTTTATATCCTATACGTATAATCTGATCTCTGTTACGAAGTTGTTTTGATGTGTCTTTCCCGGAAAATATGTTTGTGATAAAATTTCTTCTCACTAAAATACAGTAATCGTCTTTAAACAAATATTTTGTTTTTTAATATGAACAGGACTTTTTGTCTTCTAAAGTAATGATTACTGGGATTATGGTTGACAAAATTTCAGACCGCCATGGGGTTTTTCATTCATACCAGTGAGGACGAAGAAGAGCTGAAGACACCTTCTGCCCCTACTGTCGGGAGTTAAACACGCCGGAATACGTGATATTCCAGTACCCAAAGTGGGACGAGGAATGCCACGATTGTACTACCGTAACTGGGAATCTCGCGGTGGTGACCATCGTTGGAACGATGTTACGCAATTCGATGGACTTCGATACTGTGACGAATTTTGTGTCGGGATTACTGCAAATTAAATATCGCGAATCGAAGGGGTGAGGGACAGCTCCGTATGGAGCTGCCGTTCGCTGTGCTTGTATGGGTGGGCGTTGTCGTTGAAGTGCGGGGACTCTCGAGCTCCTGAGTTAAAAGACTGAGTCTCGGCGGGGCCGTCTCTTGGGGGTGTCCCCGTTAGGGGCAAAACACAAATAGCTGAGTGATGGTGGCCGAGAACGGCATAGCCGGGTATAACATTTCCCTCATCTGGCGGCTAGAGGCAAAGGCACCTCCCGGAACAGTGATCATACTTAATTGGGGGTCTGGTTCCGGGGGACAGGAGAAAAAAAGTAATGATTAAGTATTTTTAATTGCTCAACTTTACTTTTAAATTAAATTCTACTTAACATTAACCGTGAGAAATTTTTTGAGCCTTTAATATATAGGAAAAAATTCGAATTAAATAAAATAAATATCGTGAGTAAAAAAACAGTTTCAAGTTTAGTCACTGAAAAGGGAGAGGTTAAATTTTTAACTTTATTCAAATATAGGAAAGTTGGATTTCAATAACGTTGTCATTTATTTATTTTATTATTTTTTTTGTTGTTTTACAAACTTAAACTTTGTTATAAGTAACACTATATTCAGTTAAATACCCTAACAATTAAAGTAACGGTAACATTATTAAAAAGTGTTACCTCTTAGGAAAAGAGTTCAGCTGATCAGAATTATGCATCTCTGGTTATTATTTCCCTCCCCTGAATGAAATTACTCACATATATAACCAGTTGTCATATAAATGTAATGGAATCATCTAATTAATACAAGAATGCGAGTCTGCAAAATGACAAAGAAAATGGTTTCGCCACCATTTCTTTCTGAAATCCCATAAGGATGGGAACAATTGCAAACGAAACTAAACGGCATTAATAACTCATATTCAGAAGTCAATCTAACCTGAGAATAACAAACAAAACATGAAAACTGCTAAATGTAGGATACTTATTTATAAAGAAAAATGAATCAAATAGGATAGCTGGAAGCAGAATAATAATCTAATTCTACACTTTAGCACATTCAAGAATATGGTATAATACATTCAAGAACATGGTAGAGTATTCGATTTAACCGAATAAATAATACAATATCAATACAGATAATATTTTTTAGTGTAATTAGGTAATAACTTAATAGAATGTCCGCTTAAAAACAGTATAGTACAACGGTGCTTAATTTAAATTTCTATGTACACAGAAACAAATATATAATTAGTTTTTACTAATTATATTCTCTTCGCCCTTCCAGCGTGTTTTTGGACAAATTTGGTAATCATAGAGTCTTGCTTACCGCCATCTTCTGATCATTACTGAAAACACAATTAAACCGCTTTCATATTCCTTCCACCCACTAAACTAGAAAAGGGAACGAACAAGGAACGTTCCATACACACGCGGAGTAAAAAAAAAACTTCTTCCACCAGCACGCCACGATCGGCACTGCGGGAGCGACAGTCCTCTCTCTCCCTCGCGGCCTCGCGTGCAGCTTCCTATGTGCGCATACGCACAACAGCCAAAAGTCACGACTCTGGAACTGTAAAGTACACAGTTCATACAAAGATTTTTGTATATTTTACATGAACTGGGGGGATGGCTACTGACATTAAACTTAAGGATTATATATTGTACAAGTATAAAGAAAGAATTAAAGAAAAAAGAACTCATTATATTAAATGTTATCGATAAAATCAAGTGGAAATAGGTGGTACTGTAGTTCCATGGTGCCTATACACGAGCCGCCACTGGTAACGTAGGTTCAAATTTCAACTTCTCAAGAGCCTCAGAGGTTGCATGCGATATGTATAGCCGGATATTATCGTGTTGGAGATTTTTCGGTCTGTGACTTGTCGAACAACATACATGTTACCTAAGATTGCTATGTGATGCGACGGTGGTTTTGAGTCTTCTCATCGGTCACATTAACTAGTCGATCACTCAGTATCGCTTCAATAGCTTCAGTTGCAAGAAATTTAATTGCCTACCTTCTCGGAGTACATTGATCAACAGTTTCGGAAACAGTACTTCGATCTCCATAAATAACTTTTAAATGAATATGAGCGTTATTAGCGGTCAATTTTCCCGCCTTAAAAATTCAGTTTCTTCACCTCATTTTAGATGCGTTTATATAGCAAAGGTAATCGACTCCATAACGATGGTGACCGATAGAAAATGATAGGGCGTATGTCAACGAGTTTTATAATGTTAGTAGTAGGGGAATGAATTTACAAGTTGGCACTACCTGTCGCTTTGTGTGCTATCCATTCTCCTGTTACGATTCAGTGTATACTACATTTCTGTCGCACCTCGCATTATTCTGTACATTTACCTATACAGTACAATTATAAAAAATAATTGTTACGGGAAAGGTATTGATAATTTCAGGAATTTTCATTCATAAAGCCAAGCAGGCTAACTTAAAATATGTAAATTAGTTATCTTAAAACTTTATGGCTGATTTATAAATCAGATAAAACTCGAAAAAAAATGTTTGGTTGTTAACTAAAACTATGTGTTATGTATTAGACTGTAGAATGCGATCTTTTACAAAATAAAATACACTTTTTTTATATTTTGTAGTTATTTATGTTTACAATGTTTTACCAGTTTCCTTTTTTAAAAAATGTAAATTTAAAAAAAATATTGGTATAACTTATATTACAGATACGCATAGAACAAGTGTATATGTTCACTAACAAAAGAATATAAAAAAAAAACTTATTTACAACTTGTTGTCAATTCATCAAAGTTTCTTCTTTCCATGACTTGCTAAAATTAAATTTATACTTAGTTTTACAATATGAAACAAACAGAAAACTTCAAAAACTTTACTGTAAAATTTATTTATTTATAAAACTTCTTTAATATATTTTGAATTATGACCTTAAATTGGAAATATGAAAGACATTCATTTCCAAGTAATTACACATTTTATTAAAAATAAAACATATATGAAATTGCTGTTGTAATCATTAATTGTTTGATACATCTATCTATTTACGTTTTCTTATGTATTAACTATTCTTCTAATTGTAATTTATCATCCTTTCTAATTTTACCTTTATTCGACATTATATTAGAATTTCCTCGATTAAAATCAACAGAAATAAAAGTTAAAAAAAAGAAATATTTTAAACTATTAAGAAGTAAAATAAACAGTGAAAAAGAAATTATGTGTTTTAGATGTAGATAAAACTAGCTAAATTTAAAATATTTAATACACTTTCATTTCATCTCAAGATCCGCTAAATTTTATTTTACCTGTAAAACGCGTTATTTAAAAAAAAACCTTAAACCTTGAGGAAAAGTTACAGAATATAGGGTGTCAAAAGTTGTTCAACTAATTAATTTATAGCAAAGTGATTTATACAGGACAAAATTGGACATGACAAAACATGTTATACCTCAGTTACTATCCTTGTATAGAGGGCGTGTTTGTGTTTGTTAATCTTTCCTGGGTTGTTATAACAGGTTCAGTTTTGTTTTGCATAAATCAATTTAAATTTCTAGGAAAATTGATTTTAGCAAATTAAAACTAAATTAATTTGATTGGCACTATGTAAATGTTTTAAAAATATTATAATTTAACTGTAACAGAAGAAATTAAAAGGAAAAAAGAAAAACTTTTATCAAATACAGCAGATTTAAAAAAAAAATTAATGTTGACACAACATGACTTCCTTGTACGCCTATTAAATTACATAAACACATTTTTTACTGCACTTCATTTAAACTTATTTCATTTGAAAGTGAAATAGGATCCTCCAATTCTTTAATAAAGTGGACAGTTACACAATTGCATTGTGGTGAATACCACACGCATCACACAGTCTTTGTAGTGATATAAGCATTTTATATATTAATTTTGTTTCACTTCCCTCAAGCAGATATGTAGTGCCGGCCTCCGTGGGCGCGAATGGTAGCGTCTCGGCCTTTCATCCGGAGGTCCCGGGTTCGAATCCCGGTCACGCATGCCCTTTTTCAAACGCTAAAAATCATTCTTATCATCTGAAGCAATACTTAACGATGGTCCCGGAGGTATGTGGTGTAAGTAACAATGAGTCGAATCCATAACCATGCACACATCGGTTCGAATCCGACTTCATATACAAATATTTCTTTAACTTGTTTTTTTAAATTTAATTTTAATATGTTGATTTATTAATAATTATTAACCTGTAATTTTAAAAATTTTTGAATTAAAATGAAAAGTACATACAATTTTATTTCATTTATAACTTCTGAAAGTTATTTTCATTTTTTTTATTGTTATTGAATTATTATTTCTTGTTAAACAATTTTTTTAACAAGATCCAAATACTTCATTAATTAAAATTTTATTTGGCTATAACTCGAACTAATTAAAATAAGTATCACTTATGCCAAAATAAGTACCACTTATGACATATCGTTGAAAATCTTTCAACGAGGGCTTATTACTGCATTCAGGAAAAGTTCAAAATTCAAATGTTTCAAAATTGAAACCCCGCTTTATTTAGAGGTCGTCTGTATTCACGTTTTTGACTCAGTCAATTACAATCAAAAGGAGAGGTTGCACAACTAGATGTTACAACAGTCCTAAATACAATATTTCAACATTCTACGACTAATCATTTTTTTATTATGCAAGATAAATACGTACGTACAGATGTCACGCCGAAACTAGTTATAATCGTTTCCGAGTTAGTTAGTTAGTTATAATCGAATGAATATTTCCGTTGAAATCTGAAAACCGAAATTTTTAGCGATTACAATACTTCCTTTACTTCGTACAAGGAAGTAAAAATATTGTCAAATATTTTTTTCTTAAAACGATGGAAACTCTAATTTCCACAATTTTTTTTAAACTTGTTTGAGTATTAAAATGTATGTTTTTAAGCGGTAAAAATATATTAATAAATAATTGTTGAACATTTTAGAAAGTAGAATGTGTTCTAATTTAAAGAAATAAAATTACAAAAAATAGTATTTCATTTAAAAGAAAAAAAAAGTTTATTGTTACAACTACACCTACTTTGGTCACCGGAAAAATTAAATGAAATTTATTTATGGTAAATTTAAACTTTCTGTGATGTTGTGAAGAAATATTTCAGAGAGGAAGAAGCATATATATATAAACTATTGACAAAGCATAGTAATTGATAAATAACTTTTCAACAATTAAAGAAAAAATGAAAATTTAGGGCATGCTTTTATCTCAAACCATTCTAATTTTCTGTAGGAGACGATCAAACCTCTGTAATGGGAAAATTCAAAAGTTAAAATGAATAAAATAGGATTGTGGTTTGCAATTAAAAAACTTTAATTATTGATATTGACGTAGTAAACTTCGGTTTATGGCAATTCTATCGAAAATGAAGGTCCTTTAATATTTTCAGTAGATACTTTCAACTACTAGTAGATACTGTCTCTTACAGTATCCCCTAAATAGTGGTCTTAAACCAAAAATAGAACGTATTGAGGTAGGAGCATTTGCTATGTTTTTTTTTCTTCACCAATGAATAATTATTAAAAGGTCTTGTAAACCATTTTTTAAACTAGTAAAGTGGCACTGATGGTTGCCACATTTTGTCTAGAGTTGTGGGCCAGGGAATTTTATATTCATTTATTTTTTTTGGTCTTCAGTTCCCTTTAAAATGATATGTCAGAACTTTCCGTTTAAAAATCTGTTTGCCTTGCACATGGGCCCCCTGGTTGCCGTATTTTATATATATACATAAATATTATTTAGTATTTGTTTGTTATCGCACCGCCATTTT
Organism: Lycorma delicatula; assembly: GCF_047948215.1. Lineage (NCBI taxonomy): Eukaryota > Metazoa > Arthropoda > Insecta > Hemiptera > Fulgoridae > Lycorma > Lycorma delicatula. Next base: position 114,522,701 of record NC_134462.1, read on the forward strand.
TATCATTTTATTTTCTGCATCTTCTTCAGATTTCATGAGTAAATTAATATTACGTTTTAAGGTGGAAAAATAGATTGAAGTAGTATTAATGGAAAATACATGAGGTGGTACCTATTTTAATGAAAAATAAAAGTTACAAAACGCTTTAGATTATGTTGACTCCTTGTACTGACGAATAGTATGTATATCAATATAACCTACGCTCGCTTCGCTCGATAACCTCGCCTAATTAACATTAAATATGCATACCAAACCCTGTATAACACTTTCTTTTTAAACGTGCATTAAATATACTTTACTGCTAAAATTTGTGTTAATGAGGTCACTAATTCTATAACTTATATACAGAATTATCAAAAAAGAATGGTGCGGTTTTGAACGTGGTTTATATTAAAACAGAATTACTTAGAGTTTATGTTTTTTATTTTTCAAATTTGTCGTCTCAAACATTTTTTTACATAATTAATAAATTTCAAAATGTGCGCCCTTAATCGCTCGTAAAATGTCCAAACGATACACAACTTCTCTCCAAACAATAGTTAACATTTCTTCGTTAATGGTTGTCATTGCTTCATTAATCCTGTTTTTTAAGCGGTTTAGGTCGCGAATTTTTTGTGTATAAAAAACTCTTTTGATGTACCCCCACAAGAAAAAATCGCATAGTGTCAGGTCTGAACTCCTTGGAGGCCAAAGTACGGGTTTTTGCCGGCCTATCAATCGACCACCAAATTTTTCGTTCAAAGCGTCCGTAACCAATGCATTGAAGTGCGGGTGAACACCATCTTGTTGGAAATGAAGTCGATAAATGTTTTCGAGTTCATCCGGCTGACGAAAGCAATAATCGGTTAACATGTCAAGATACACAACTCCATTAATTGTTTTTTCAGCAAAGAAGAAAGGCCCTATTACACGATTTTTCACCACACCACACCAAACATTAACTTTAGGCGAATCGCGTGGTTTCTCAATAATTGCGTATGGGTTTTCAGAGCCCCATATTCGTGAATTGTGTCTTATAATTACATGGAATGTAGCTTCGTCTGTAAAAATTATATCATCTAAAAATGATTCGTTTTCACTTATTCTGTCCAACATTTCAACAGCGAAATTGTAACGTTTTACACCATCATCGGGTTTCAATTCCTGCAGTATCTGGATTTTATAAGCGTGTAATTACAGTTTTTTACGTAAAACTTTGTGAACTGTTGATTTTGGATTACCTAATTCGACGCTTCGACGGGGGATGGACTTCCCAGGACTTCTAATTGCCGATCGTCTAATTAGTTCAACCGTTTCGTCTGGTATACTTGGTCTGCCGGTTGATTTCTGTTTCTTAACTGATCCAGTTTCTTCGAATCGTTTGAACCAACGTGTTATGTTACTTTTGTGTGGTGTATCTCTTCCGAATTCACGTCGAAACGCACGTTGAACTAAAATTCAGATTTTAATTCAGCCATCGATAAAACACACTTTGCTTTGTCTTTATCCGAGAACATAGTAACTCACTAAACTCACCGCAACAACAATACAAGAACTGACGTTGTGGTTACAACTGCTGATAAACAAACTTTTGGGTTGGAGGCTTTCAGGGATACCAATATAACATCTAGAAATTTCCCTACAATCTTCCTATGAATTACTGAAACCGCACCATTCTTTTATGATAACCCTGTATTTAAATGATTCTATAATTTACAGATGTATTACAAAAATGCTAATAGAATATTTAATATCGTGTGATTAATTTTCTTTTACTTTCTTAACAGGACAAGGATGGGTTGGATGGCGTAACGATACACGAGATGGACAACCGGTAGAAATAACATTCGAGTTCGATCAAGTTAGGGAATTCACTGCTGTACATATTTATTGCAATAATGAATTCACTAAGGACGTTCAAGTAAGTAAAGTAACGAAATATTTTTGAACAAATATTATATATAGGTACTGTAATTATACCAAGAAAAGTGCATAGAAATGAGATTAAGATGATAAATACTTTGTAACAAATGTAATCGTTGATTCATGTCAAAATTTTATGAATATAAGCAGAAAAACCTCTTGCATATAACTTGCTAAAAGCCCCTACACACCTTCCGATTCAATCCGATCCGATTTCCAATTTAGAAAAGGAGATCGCTACGCACACTGAAATTTCTTTCCTCCGATCTGTCATTAGTCAGTACCACTGGGACTCCTGACCTGATCACACCCTCGTAATGGCATTGCTTTTGTCGAAAAATCAAAAAATTGGAGTTGCTCTTACAACATTGTTGATCCTCCAAAAGCCCCCACCAGAAAGGAAATTTTGAGTAAAAAAGTGGCTACAGGAAAGAGAGAAATTTACCCATTCGATATTGTTTATTGAACTCGGGAGATTTCTGAATTTTTTTACGAATGAATGAACAGTCAGTTCTCAATAATTAAAAAAAAGCTTTGTTTGCTGTTACAGTGCTGTTTTGTTTGAGTTTAAAAATGTTTAGCAATATGTATGTTCTTGCATAATGTTAGTATGTTGTTTGCATTGTAATAATACTTTAAATTGAAGAAAACAAACTACTAATCGGAACAAACCCCCGATTGCACTACAGACTATCCGATCTAGGAAGGAAAGTGTAGGGGGTCTGTCCTAAATCGGCTAGTCCGATGGGGAAAACCGTCCGACCTTCCTAAATCGGATTCCAACTTTTCTGTTAGGACGATCAAGGTACACACTACACAATTTGCCATTTTTATTCTTCATTTAGAACATCGGATCGGATTGGACTGGAATATGTGTACGGGCCTTAACAGATGTCGAAAGGCAGATTATAAAACCGGTAATACATGCACACTACATTACCAATTACCGGCTTGTTCGTTGCCGCATCTACAACGGTCTATAAAAATGTTTCTAGCTCGACTACAGTTTTGTTTAATACATAAACAAAAATTAAAATAAATGGAGCGAAATTTTATACCATATTTAATAAAGAGGCACATGCATTCTAATCCAAAAATTATAGACTCGGATCTAGATTAGATAAATTTTTTTCCTATCTGAAATAGGTTCTTAATCTATAGATTGAAAAGAAAAAATGTGATTAGATAAAGTGCAGTTCCTTTCAACCCTAAATAAGAGATGAGAGTAACATATTACAGAGAAGTAAAATAAAAATCAATACGATAGTTACCAGTGTCTACCCTAACCTCAAAGTTTTAGAATTTGTTTTGTCAGCACAGGTTCACCATTAAACCAGCAGGCAAACTTTTTAACTTTAAAATTGTAAATTAATATAAATTTATACGTTAAACTCGATCATAATTCAATTGTTAAATAACAAAACTATAGCTTTTTCAAATAATTAAAATTTTCTGTTTTTTTTTTTTTTACCAATTATAATCGCAAATTAGGTCTTCTATGCATTAAATAAAGCTGATGTGATTGTATATTAAATAAAAGAAAATTTACTGTTTAATTTTAAGCATCCAGTAAATGCAGGTTCGAACAGCAATTAAAAATTAAGAACTGAAAAACTTCCCCGGCGCTGTCCCATATGTTTAACAGAATTTAAAAGAGAAATAATACAATAAAATTACATTTTTAATAAGATTTATTTAATTCTAAATAAAAATTTAGTCTTATTATTTATTAATCGATTGGTTCGAATGAAACAATAAAAAAAATATTTATGTTATGAAGTTAATAATTTTACAAAATAAAAGAAAAATTAACCAAAAATTGTGAATATTTTTATGATTAAATATAAATTATTATTAATGATTGCGGTAATAATTATTATTAATAATACTGAAAATGTGTTTTTATATGCTTGAGTGACTGAATACAGGAATTAGATTTGAACCACAATTACCTGCAAAATACAAATGTTCAGTAAAAAAAAAAAAAAATTGGTCCAATTTGACCCCTTAATGAAATGTTATTTTTAGTTAAATAATAATTATAAAGTATTAAAATTAATTGAAAAAAAAATCAAATTTTCTAATAAAAAATGTTGGATTTTAGTTGATTCCCATGATGTTTTATCATAAAAATTTTACTGTATTTTGGTTATAATTGCAAAAAAAAAAGTAAAAATAAAAATTTGGGTGCCATTTGACTTCTTGCCTGACAGTTCTTCATATAACATGTTTAGTAACAGCCATGACTTGAAAAACAAAGTGTAAAAAATTATATAAAATTTAAACAATTTTTTTAATTTCTTAGTCGGTTCCATGGAATCCGTTTTTAATCTACATTTATACTAGATACTCAATAATTTTCAATTATGAGAAATAAAAGTTTAAAAAAATCGATATTATAAGTATGGATCCCGTGTTCTATAAATACCAGTTCAGTACTTTTTATTTTTCTTTTGGGCTGCTTAAAGGTTTATTTATTGGAGTATTGGATTTACTTCAAAGTTTGGTGGAATGTTATTCAACAAAAGTAAAAAAAAGAAAAAAATATACAGTTTAATAAAAAAATAAGTGTGAATTCCGTGATGCTCCCTTGTCCGATGGAGTTGAAATTAGGCCAAGCTGGCATGTAAATATCCAAATATTTGTGCCAAAATTCAACTTTTTTGGTCAGGTTTTTGATATATTAACAAAAACCTCTCTATTAATGATATTGAATAGATATTCAATCCCTGCCCCTAAATCTAATTGACTCAAGAGACTGGAATTTTAAATAATTTAGTAAAAGTACTTTCTTCTTCTAAAGCTCAAATTTCTGTGATCATTACATTAAAGGTCAAAAATTAAATACAGTGAAATGAAGATTACTATTTTTTTCCTTTCTTAGTTTTGTTTATAATTTAATATCATTGATGTCTACTAAAAAAATATACTTTGATTAATTTTCAAAGAAATCATTTTGAGGCAGTCCGAAGATATTAATCAAAATACTTGCTAACACTCATAAGTACGTACTCACCTTCCGGAAATTTCTATAACTGTTTATCAGATTAAGGGGACCTTGAAACGTCAAAATTTGCAAAAAGTCCCTTTAGCCAACCTTTAGGCCGGCAATACTTTTTCTTTATGGGTATATGATATATTGCAGCAACAATAGAGCCATAGCCGAGAAAGTAAGATAAAAAAAGTAGATATGAATATTAATTATTTGGCAATACGTACCGTAGTAGATAACTGATCATATGAATTTTATTTCATGCAGAATATTAATATGTAAGAGTCAAGAATTATGTTATGAATAAAAGCCATTAATTCTCAAATTTAATAAATATTGAAGATGTTTTTAAATTTGTCAAAACAAATTTTTAAGTCATATAAAAAATAACTGTTATTCAATCAAGTATTAATAAAATTAACTTGATAAATATTTTTTTTTAAATTAAATAAAAAGAAAATTAAAAAGATTTCAGCTGTTAACTCCTTAATGACTACGCAACAGTTAGAACATTTTACAAAGAAAAAAATTGAAAAAAAAAAGTTAATAGCAAAGGTCTACTTTTAATAAAATTCTTAGGGTCAAACCCACATTTAATAGCTTGGTTACTATAGATCACAAAAGTTAAATTATATTAGGTATGTACATATAACCGAACGAGTTGGTCTAGTGGTGAACGCGTCTTCGCAAATCAGCTGATTTCGAAGTCGAGAGTTCCAACGTTCAAATCCTAGTAAAGATAGTTACTTTTATACAGATTTAAATACTAGATCGTGGATACCGGTGTTCATTGATTGTTGAGATTCAATTAACCACATATCTCAGTAATGGTCAACCTGAGACTGTACAAGACAACACTTCAACACTCACACATATCGTCCTCATTCATCCTTTGAAGTAATACCCGTCGGTGGTTCCAGAGAGTAAACAGAAAATAACTGATGTGGGCACCACATGACTTCTTTGTTCGCCTAATAAAGTACATACACACATTTTCTTAAAATGAAAAGTACATAACATTTTATTTCATTAATAACTTCTGATATTTTTTCTTTTTTTTTTATTGTTATCGGATTTTTATTGTAATTTTTTTTTTAGAATCAGAGGTTAATGATTATTAATAAATCAATATATTTAAATTAAAAAAAAAAGGATATGAAGTCTGATTCGAACCAATATGCCTTCTCCTAGACCCAAATATTTCATTAATTAAAATTTTATTTGGCTATAACTCTGGAACCAATGAAAATAACTATCAGTTGATAATATTGTTGAAAAGCTCGCAATTAGGGCTTATTAATGCAGTTAAGTCCAAAATCCAATTTTCATTTATTTTGGGCTTTTTTTGGACACTTTCCTTCAGTCGACTGCAATCAAAAAACACAACCAGATGTTATAACAGTCCTAAATCCAAAATTTCAACATCCTACGGCTAATACTTTTTGAGTTATAAGAGATATGTACGTACGAATAACTTACATACGTACATATAGACGTCACGCCGAAACTAGTCAAAATGGATATTTCCGTTGAAATCTGAAAACCGAAATTTTTTGGGATCACAGTACTTCCTTTACTTCGTAGAAGGAAGTAAAAGAGAGAATCTATATATAATTATAGTCAGACAACTGAATTCTATTATAATTTTTTTTTGAGGAATGAATTTCACAAATATAATATACTTATCATTGTCACCAACTTCCTGTGTGTGCAGTTACAAGAGATATGAACTAAGAATAGTTGTATATTACTTTTTTATATTTAATATCGATGACAATTTTAAGCTCACTTAAATTATAGTATATTGCAAAAAAAAAGTTAGTCTGGTTAAATTGAATTATAAAAAAAAAATTCGAGTAATAGAGGTTTAAAGTTACGGTCTGTTGCTAAGCCACATATAAGTCTATAAATTAAAAGAGAATGCAAAGTAGATTAGCGTTATCGGAATATTACTAATCTAATAATTACATTTTTATGCTGGGATAAGAAGTTACCCGAGACATACAAGAAAACGTTATTTTATACAATCTACTGAAATACAAAAAAAAGTCAACAAATCCATCAGCATTTGGTTAAAGCATGTATCTTATTTTTATTTAAATATCTAGGAGGGATCAGGAAATCTGATTTCACTTCATAAGCACCTCAGCCTTAAATTGGATTTTCAAACAACCATCGGATCGAAAATATGAATCCTTGAATGGATTCATAGACAAAGTCACCAGCTCCAAAAGCTAATAATGCTGTATAAAAACGTTACGGGTCCTTACAATGGTTCTAATACAAAGTTAGTTAAAATCTAAAGAAAGCACATTGAACGAAAAAGGTAACAACCATGGCTTAATGTGAATAGTGAAACAGGAATGATTACCTATTTACTGATGAACCAGAAACTATTTTTTAAACTAAATTTTCACTTAAATGATACTTGAAAGCATATGATACATTCAACAGGCGTTCTTTATATCCAAAGATCTGCAGAAAACCGTGGTATATTTATCCAGAATGAAACTAGCACGAGGCAATTTGGTATAGAACAGCAATTACTTGTGCTACAAAAATTAAATTCCACCCATTCGTTAAAAATTCGTTTAGAACTGGTTCAGAATTACTTTAAACTCATTGGTAGAATTATGCGGTTTGTATATTTACTGTTAGACTAGAAAACATTTGCTTCTTAAATCGGCTAAAAAAAGTTGGGTAGATCACTAAAACATTCCATGAAAGATGCTGATTGAAACAAGAAAGAATCAATAATTCTAATAACTCTTAGGTAAAAACATTTTAGGTAGCTGATTTTTAAAGAAAAAAACGGATATTTAAAATGAAACACGTCGATGTTATTTAATTAGTATAACTTTTTATAAATTATCAAAAAGCTAACCACAACTGAAACTTAAGTAAAGTTTTACAAGGGTAAAAGTCCATGAGTGGATATGGAAAGGTAATATTATAAAACTGAGAGAAACGGCAGTAATATGCTTTCAACAGAACTCTAACTCAATTTGATAGAAACTGACAAACTAAATTAGTCAGAAAGTTATTTTTAAAAAAAAACCAACTGAGAATAAAAAATAAACTGTTTAATTTATTTATATGAACGTAATAAATGTATTGTAAAGGTTGAATAAAACAGAATGGAAAGGTAGAATGAATGAAAGAATGAGAAAAAAAAGATAGAGAAATAGAAACGTGAAAAAAGTTTATTTGAATTGTATTATAAAATGGCTGGAACGCTGGGCGATTGTGTAATTGAGAAAGGTAGCTCAAAGGGTGTTATCGGCAAAATAGATTGATCAGCAGTTGAATTACAATAGTGGGAAATCGATGTCGTGATCCTTTCGACTTTAACTTTATTTATTCCATCAACCGCTGCTATGCGATCATCTTTTATAGATAAAAATAGAACCATTGTTTCTTCAACTAATTGCAAATAAGTTACTATCTTTAAATTTAAATCCTTTGTGTTTTCATATTATTATATTAATATTCATAGATTCAAAGGCTATACTTTTAATATTACAAGAGGTATAATCATAGGTATAAATGACCAATCTAAGTGCAACATATAATGGTAACTTGTTCAGAAACTCTGTAGGTGATCTATTATATATTAACTCAATATTATCACATTTAACTTATTCAGAATTTCTTTTAAAATAAATAATAACCAGTTGGTTTCCACAGCAAAGATTCATATCAATTAATAAAACAATTATCACTATCAACAATTGTTGGGAGTACACATTCATTCCGTTATAGTAAAAATGTTATTTATTAATACTAACTACAGTAATATCTATCCAAAATCAAACAAAATTTTTAAGATAGAAATTACTATTAACTTTTCTGCTTAGATCACTATAATTTCATCGTTAGTACTGCTTACCTTTCTCAGCTTCATTCTTTTATCTCTTGTTGATGCGTTTTGGAACCATTCCACTGTCTTAACTTATTCTATTGATATCTTTAAATTTCTGTTTATCTTTATAAATCGTTTAGTCAACGCCCCTCCCTGTATTTGACCGTGGCTTTTGTCATGCCTTATCTGGGCTTCTTCTTGTTTATTTGTTATTAATGGTTATACATTTTAATTTTATTTATCTATTAGCTTTTAGATACATGATAGATAGACTACATAAATTACCATTAAAGAAATCGACAAATAAAAAAGAATTAAACACTATTTTTCAAATAGCGCAAAATAATGGATATAAAAAAGAAATGATTAGAAAAATGAATAAACATAAAAATAAATTCAACGAAATTAAAAGAATAAAGAAACCTATAAATGGAGTAAATTAAAATTTACTGAGAAACCAATTTACCCCATTAAACAACTCTTTAATAAATATAATGTAAAAATGGCTTTAAATACAAGTAATACACTAAAAAAGATTTTTAATAGTAATATAAAAGAAAAACATATACACACCAGTAATGGTATATACAATATAAAATATAAATGCAACGCAACATACATTGGACAAACGGGAAGAAAATTAAAATTAAGATATAACAAACACATGAGATCTTTCAAGAATCAAAAAAATTGATTCTAATTATGCAACACATTTAATAAAAGAAGAACATACCGCGATGAAAATAGAAGAACGAAACTAATTCACAACTGTGTTGGAAGAAGAATGAACATTTTAGAAAATCTAAAAATCTTTAAATTAAAAAGTAACAATAAAACGATTGTAAATGAACAGAACAATAATGAAGCTGATGTTATTTTCAAGAACCTCAATTTATTGAAAACCCGAAATAGATAAATAAAATTAAAAGATAAGTATAACCACTAATAACAAATAAACAATAAGAAAGCCAGATAAGGCATGCCGTCATATAAAGGGAGGGGCATTGACTAAATGACATAAAAAGATAAACAGAAATTTAAAGTATCAGTACAAGTTTTGACAATAGAGTGGTTCCGAAACGCGTCAACAAGAGATAAAAAAAATCCCTTTCAGCACGCCGGAAGGCAGAGGTAGATTTCATCGATGCTAAGTAGGGGAGAAAAAAGATTTCTACCTTTACGTTAAGAAAAACTTCAAATTTACTCAATACGACAATGGTTGCATGTGAAAAAGTTTCACATGTTTGGCATACGACAAGCCCATCTTACAATTCCAGCAATATTTTGGTCATCCCTTGCCGTAAGGATTGGTCATATCAAATATTGTTTCGGACAGACGTTTTAGGTAATGTTTAGAGGATAAACGACCACTTTTAACCGATTCAATACTGTGCCTACTAAGGAGAGGTATGATTCTTTTTTGTCTTCGAAACCACATTTTTCAACCCACTGGGCCAATGGTTGGTGATATCAAAAAAATTTTACTCAGATAAGTTTTAGGCCTTTATCAAAAGAATAGTAGGAACTTTAAACGAATTCCATATTTTACTTAATAAGATAGTTATAGTGATTTTTTTTTTTTATCGACAAAGCTCCCAGATTTCCACCGCCATGGGCCGATTCTGGCCGTTAACTAACTGGACCGAGATTTTGGAACGAATTATATTTAAGAAGTAATTTAAAAGCGATTGGCGCAAAGTTACGGCAGTGACCACAAGAAAGTGAAATATATATATATATGTACATACGACTATATAAACTTTTGAGCTGACGGTGGTTTTGGGGTCTGGGGGATGTGAAACGCGAAGATATGTCAAAATTTTCCGTAAGGCGAATCATGGTACTCATTTTAATAGAGAGCTTTCTTATAAAATTTATCTAAAATGATGTTAAGAAAGATAAGCAGTACTGAACATAGAAAAAATCAAACTTGATCTAGTTAAGCTTCCCAGTATTTTAATGCTGAAATAAATCGATCACAACCTTTGTAATGAAAATTTTCATCATAAAAATTGTATGTTGAATTAAAGAAAGAACACGAAATATAAGTTTATCACACAAGGCGTTCAGTCATAGACTTATTCTACGATCAATGATAAAAAGATAATACAAATAACTACAGATAGTTGTAAGTCTCCATCAAATCACATCAAGATTGCAATATCTTCATCTTTATGTATCCTCAACCATGATTTTGATCCACATCCACAAAAACAAAAAGAAAACAAAGCGCTAAAAAATGGGTAAAACTGGTGGAGAGTAAGAAAAAAATTATTTATTCAGAGCGGAACTGCAGGTCAAGACAAACAATTCTACACAGAGGATAGGTTCAAGGTCCTTTTCCATGCACCTATTTTTGAAGTTTGTGCGTTGTCTTTCAGCGAGGGAAGCATTGTGTTACTAGGGTGACTAGATTAAAAAAGAGGGGAATTCAGAAAAAAGTTCCCCTATTCAAGTGCTGCCGATGAATATACGAGTATCATATAATATGTAGTAACATATCATGATTACGTATGGTTAGTAGTTACCAGTTTGTTTGAAAACGACATTTAGTTTAAATTTTGTCGTCTAGACAGAGCCACTCCTGTCATGCCCTTTATTGAATGAGTAGGTCAACAATGATCACTGTTGCTACTCTCTGTACACATAAAATGCTTTAATCGATTTTTGAAAGAAATTCATTGATCAGGTGAAGTATTTTACGATATTAATATGGGGTATGTATCAGATACAATATTAATTTCGTGAATTTAATAATTGTTGACTAATGTGATGATCTAGGAAGAGCAGGGGAGGCGTTTGCGTCAAAAATTGTTGTTCCATCAATCGATGAACATTTGAGTAATAATTTATACATCATTATAATATTTGGAAATCCAGTTTCAAAATTTTTTACATATCAAACTCTGGGATATTAGTTACGAGGATTCTGAATCATTTGACGACTGACAGATAATGAAAAAAAATCCATATTCTTCCGTCCCTCCATCATTACCTTCAGGATTAATAAAATAATGAATTTCATCGGAGCGAATTATTTTCTGAAAATAAATCATTATTGTGTTTTTCTATTAAATGAGCCTTCAGTCGAATCTGTAAATTATCTAAATAAATTTTTATATGTTTTTAAAAGTAGTGAAATCCTTTTTGAATCATCCGGGTACTACAATACTAATTTTACTAGTAATTATCAGTTGAAGAACTATGTTGAAAACATCTGGAAAGATTTAATTATGACTTAGTACATTACACCGTTGGGAAAAGTATTGTAATTTCTAAAATATACAATTATTTTAATTTTTTTTTTTTGTCTTCAGTCATTTGACTCGTTTGATGCAGCTATCCAAGATTCCCTATCTAGTGCTAGTCATTTCATTTCAGTATACCCTCTACATCCTACATCCCTAACAATTTGTTTTACATATTCCAAACGTGGCCTGCCTACACAATTTTTTCCTTCTACCTGTCCTTCCAATATCAAAGCGACTATTCCAGGATGCCTTAGTATGTGGCCTATAAGTCTGTCTCTTCTTTTAACTATATTTTTCCAAATGCTTCTTTCTTCATCTATTTGCCGCAATACCTCTTCATTTGTCACTTTATCCACCCATCTGATTTTTAACATTCTCCTATAGCACCACATTTCAAAAGCTTCTAATCTTTTCTTCTCAGATACTCCGATTGCCCAAGTTTCACTTTCATATAAAGCGACACTCCAAACATATACTTTCAAAAATCTTTTCCTGACATTTAAATTAATTTTTGATGTAAACAAATTATATTTCTTACTGAAGGCTCGTTTAGCTTGTGCTATTCGGCATTTTATATCGCTCCTGCTTTGTCCATCTTTAGTAATTCTACTTCCCAAATAACAAAATTCTTCTACTTCCATAATCTTTTCTATTACGTTTATACTATATTTCGTTATTTCTACTACATTTCATTACTTTTGTTTTGTTCTTGTTTATTTTCATGCGATAGTTCTTGCGTAAGACTTCATCTATAGCGTTCATTGTTTCTTCTAAATCCTTTTTACTCTCGGCTAGAATTCCTCTATCATCAACAAATCGTAGGATCTTTATCTTTTCACCTTGTACTGTTACTCTGAATCTAAATTGTTCTTTAACATCATTAACTGCTAGTTCCACGTAAAGATTAAAAAGTAACGGAGATAGGGAACATCCTTGTCAGACTCCCTTTCTTATTACGGCTTCTTTCTTATGTTCTCCAATTGTTACTGTTGCTGTTTGGTTCCTGTACATGTTAGCAATTGTTCTTCTATCTCTGTATTAGAACCCAATTTTTTTTTAAATGCTGGACATTTTATTCCAGTCTACGTTATCGAATGCCTTTTCTAGGTCTATAAACGCCAAGTATGTTGGTTTGTTTTTCTTTAATCTTCCTTCTAGTATTAATCTGAGGCCTAAAATTGCTTCCCTTGTCCCTATAATTTTCCTGAAACCAAATTGGTCTTCTCCTAACACTTCTTCCACTCCCTCTCAATTCTTCTGTATAGAATTCTAGTTAAGATTTTTTATGCATGACTAGTTAAACTAATTGTTCTGTATTCTTCACATTTATCTGCCCCTGCTTTCTTTGGTATCTTGACTATAACATTTTTTTTGAAGTCTGACGGAAATTCCCCTTTTTCATAAATAATACACACCAGTTTGTATAATCTATCAATCGCTTCTTCACCTGCACTGCGCAGTAATTCTACAGGTATTCCGTCTATTCCAGGAGCCTTTCTGCCATTTAAATCTTTTAATGCTCTCTTGAATTCAGATCTCAGTATTGTTTCTCCCATTTCATCCTCCTCAACTTCCTCTTCTTCCTCTATAACACCATTTTCTAATTCATTTCATCTGTATAAATCTTCAATATATTCCACACCCATCTATCGACTTTACCTTTCGTATTATATATTGGTGTACCATCTTTGTTTAACACATTATTAGATTTTAATTTATGCACCCCAAAATTTTCCTTAACTTTCCTGTATGCTCCGTCTATTTTACCAGTGCTCATTTTTCTTTCCACTTCTGAACACTTTTCTGTAATCCACTCTTCTTTCGCCAGTTTGCACTTCCTGTTTATAGCATTTCTTAATTGCCGATAGTTCCTTTTACTTTCTTCATCACTAGCATTCTTATATTTTCTACGTTCATCCATCAGCTGCAATATATCTTTTGAAACCCAAGGTTTTCTACCAGTTCTCTTTATTCCGCCTAAGTTTGCTTCTGCTGATTTAAGAATTTCCTTTTTAACATTCTCCCATTCTTCTTCTACATTTTCTACCTTATCTTTTTTACTCAGACCTCTTGCGATGTCCTCCTCAAAAATCTTCTTTACCTCCTCTTCCTCAAGCTTCTCTAAATTCCACCGATTCATCTGACACCTTTTCTTCAGGTTTTTAAACCCCAATCTACATTTCATTATCATCAAATTATGGTCGCTATCAATGTCTGCTCCAGGGTAAGTTTTGCAGTCAACGAGTCGATTTCTAAACCTTTGCTTAGCCATGATATAATCTATCTGATACCTTGCAGTATCGCCTGGCTTTTTCCAAGTGTATATTCTTCTATTATGATTTTTAAATTGGGTTTTGGCAATTAATAAATTATACTTCGTGCAAAACTCTATAAGTCGGTCCCCTCTTTCATTCCTTTTGCCCAGCCCGTATTCACCCACTATATTTCCTTCCTTGCCTTTTCCAATGCTTGCATTCCAATCTCCAACTATTATTATATTTTCATCTCCTTTTACATGTTTAATTGCTTCATCAGTATCTTCGTATAGAAGAGGAACCTCATCATCATCATGAAAAATATATCATCATCATTTTAAATATGTTA